>NW_026624415.1:43685-48752 GCF_030028575.1 Malurus melanocephalus
TTTCATTATAAGGTGCTGAGATTATTGCCAGATTATATATTGGGGGAGAAAACAGCTGATATTAACTGTTTTTGTTTGAAAGAGGTGTCAGAAACAGAAGTGAGAGGATGTAAGTAAAAGATGAGTGAAGTGGTGAAAAAGGCTGGAATCTCATGACAGAGRGTAGCTGGTAGGCCAGGAGTGGGTTTCCAATTCCCAGATATCTGTTGTCATATATTTATTACGTGAAATGATGTATTAAACATGCTACTTGACCCTGAGTGACCAAATGGCATCCCCAGAGCTACCCCTGAGCTTTAACCTCAGCTGTGCTTTGTGCATGTAAACAGCAGAAAATGCACTTTCTCATGGGTTCTGAACTTGTGCTTTTCCTTCTGAACAGGATTTGTTAGACCATTCCTGCACATCTGGAAGTGGCTCTGGTCTTCCTTTCCTGGTGCAAAGGACGGTGGCTCGGCAGATCACGCTGGTGGAGTGTGTAGGTCAGTGTTGTTCAGAGCTGGTAAAAAACCTTGTAATGAATTTGGGAAGTTCTGTCATCCTCTGGAACACATTCAGCTTCTCAGGCTTCATGGATCATTCTTGGTCCTGGAAAGCCAAGTCAAAAAATTCCTTTCAAATTTCCGCAGAAGAAAAGGGCAGATATCATCTGTGCTTTGTGATGAAAAAATAAAGCTTTTTTCAGTAAGGCAATGTGAGAAAATACAAACCAGGCCTGTTGTACAGTGTAAGCTAAATGTTTTTTGGAAAAGCAAGCTCTGTTTGAAGTTTGGCACTGTCAAACTGTGAAACAAACATTTCTTCATTAATCAACTCAAAAGCTTTAGAATTAGAAATGGGTCACCTGGGTTTGGKAGCTGGAGCTGAAACATCAAGCAAAGTGATGAACATGGTACTTGAAACCTGTYATTTTGGGCCACTGGAATGGATCATGAGTGTGTTGTGGTTGAGTTGCTCTGCCCTGTTCTTTGGAACAGTGAYGTGATGCTGCTGCTCTTCCCCCTTTAAGAGAGTCTTTATATTAATTCTTCCCTAAAACTCTTCTGGGTCTTTAGTTTTTTGCAGGGCTTTAGTGTTAATTTTAAGGCTTCAGTAAATTTTTCTTCAGCAAATTGAGTAGTGTTAAATTTGAATTTAGGAAGCATTTGGGTCAAAGATAGTGGAGGCATTGACATTGAGGCAAGATGCTGTGCTGGTGCTAAGGAGGTGAGGAAGGCACGAGAATGATTGATTTTAGTAGGAAAAATGGCAAAAATCTGTTCTGTGCTGCTGCTTTGGTGACTTGAATTTGGGGTGGGTTAGATCTTCCCCTAAGTCCCGAGAAGGGTGAAGCCCTCAGGGTGTTGAGTCGAGCTCAGCTGTCACAGATGAAGCCATGATCTGTAACACTGCAGTTCAGCAGTGTTTCTTTGCTTTTGGCTCAGTTTGTATTGAGCAGGCACAGATGTTCACACTGCCTGAAACCCAAGTGTGCAGCTCTGATCTCTGCAGTTCCTCTGCATGAACAACTGGAGGATAATGACCTGCCCGGTGATTTACCTGTGACATGTTTTTGTGTGTGCAGCTCTGATCTCTGCAGTTCCTCTCCATGAGCAACTGGAGGATAATGACCTGCAGGGTGATTTTACCTGTGACATGTTTTTGTGTGTGCAGCTCTGATCTCTGCAGTTCCTCTCCATGAGCAACTGGAGGATAATGACCTGCAGGGTGATTTTACCTGTGACATGTTTTTGTGTGTGCAGCTCTGATCTCTGCAGTTCCTCTTYKYGAGGAACTGGAGGATRATGACCTGCAGGGTGATTTACCTGTGACATGTTTTTGTATGTGCACACACGTGTGCATGCATGTTCCATTAAACAGGGCCTGCTCCCCGTTATTTCAGGCTGGCACTATTCCAGGGGCTGTGATATCCTGTAAGGCAGAGGCAGGCAGAGTGTTTGTGCAGGAGGTGTCTGCAGTGACAGCACCAATCCTCAACCCAGGGTGCCTCTCTTTGGTGAACCCATGGCTCACTCATGAGCCTCTGGAGGACACAGAATGGCACAATTTGGGTGTTTGGAGCTGTCATTTCTGGCACCATTCATGGTTCTGTGCCTGAGGCCATCACACATGGGCTGTGCTGGAAACAGCAGCCCCCAGAACTGCTCCAGTGTGCCTTGTCCATGACGGTGCTTGGTAATTTCATTCTTTTCTTCTAAGCCATTGGGATAAAAGCTTGGCATACAGACCATGTGTCCTGATCTCCACAGGACAGGGCAGGGTTTTGGTGGGGTTGTTTTTTATTAATCTTKCTGTTGTTTGTAGGTGGGTTGTTTTTAGTGTTAGGTCACCGTTTAGTGTTTTGTGTTGCACTGTTGCTGATGTAACAGAAATGTAAAGGCTGTATCCCCAGCATTGCMCTTCCTTCCTGTCCTCCCTGCTGCAGGATTTACATCTTTGTGTTGTGCACTCTGAGCTTGCCATGTGCTGCCAGAGTCACTGCAGCTGCAGAGGCAYTKYCATGGCTGKGTTTGAATCTTYCMTGGCTGKGTTTGAAYCTTYCMTGGCTGTGTTTGAACCTTYCATGGCTGTGTTTGAAYCTTCCATGGCTGTGTTTGAATCTTYCMTGGCTGTGTTTGAATGGTGACACTCCCAGCTCAAACCCTCTGTACTGCACTGCTGTGCAGGGAGGAGAGATCCACACGAGCAGGGCTTGCAGTCAGCACAAACTGGAGAAATGAGGGGTGCTGGGGCACAGTGTGATGGTAACAAGTGGTGAGRAATGCATGCAGAGGGGATCAGAGCACTGGTGCAGTATTTGGTTGTGACATTCCCATCCTGCAGCTCGTCCCACCCTTCTGCCTGGTGACCACTGTTTGTTGACAACTTCTGTGTTTTTTGCCCCACCAGGAAAGGGCCGTTACGGAGAAGTGTGGAGGGGTCAGTGGCAAGGAGAAAACGTTGCTGTGAAGATCTTCTCYTCTAGGGATGAAAAATCCTGGTTCAGGGAAACCGAGTTGTACAACACTGTCTTGCTGMGGCATGAGAATATTTTAGGTGAGTAGGACAAGGTGTGAAGGTGAGTTACCTGAATGGGTCATTGTCACTGCACAAAGGCATCTCAGAGCTGTTTGTTCTGGTGAATAGTTAAAGGAGAGTAGGGAAGAGACTTCCAGGAGGGGCTGACTCAARTGGGGTGTGTCTATAGCAGCTGTGACTCGTGTTTCTGCAGTAAATCCTGCACAAAGCAGTAAATCAGGCAGATGGATCAGGGGATGGCAGCACAGCACACAGAAAACTGGAGATGGCACAGACCCCTCTGGCCCTTGCAGCTCTCGTGTGAGAGTCCTGCRTGGTGTRTCAGGGGAAGTTCTGGTGAATCTGKGYTGGCTTGTGAACTCWKTTTCCCTGCAGAAAAGGAGGGAGAAAAGGTGGGGAGGAGTTTATAATGACATCTAAYGATTTGAATACTTTTCCTTATGCCTTAGTAAAGTGCAATATGAATTSATTATTTTCTTCTGTTTAACTGTTCTGCTCAGGGTGACACTAAGCTCCTTTGCCATTTAAACTTCAGCTATAACTGTGTGATGTCTCTTGTTTCCCTGTAAATATGAAAGTAGATGAACTTTGTGCATCACTCCTATCACCTATGCTTAGTTCTGGGAGCTGAAAAAATGGCTTTGTAGTTTGGGGCTATGGCTGAGGTTTGAGCAGCCCTTTGATTCCTATTAGACATGCTCTTCTATCACCTCTGCAAATAAAAGCAGCAGCACATTTTCTGAGTGCTGACACTGCCTCACTCAGTCTGTCTTCAATCAGTTTTTCTTGGGCTCCTTATTCTTGTTCCTGACAGAGAATGTTCCCTGGCTCTGTAGCTCAGCCTGCTAGACATTTGTTTCCTGAAGTGGTTCCTTTGTTCCTACAAAAATAATTTGGTGGCCTCCTGAAATGTGCATTATTGAACTTCCCTTCCCAAGAGAGCAAGAAACTTGGCTGAAATYACATTGCACATTTCCCTTGGTGCTCTGCCTGTGTTTAGTCTTTCTTGATAACTGTCAGATTTGTTGGCTACTTTATAGACTTTTTTTAGATGCAATATTAAACAATGCCACAGATTACAGGAATGTCTCATTGTGCACGAGTCTGACTTCAGGAGAGAAAGCAGTGAGTGTTCTTTCTGACAARTGTATGTGAGCTTTTAATAAACATGGTTTGTTCCTCTGATTTGGGAATAAAACTCTTGTTCCCAGCTAAAGCTGTTGAGGGCACTGTGGACACAGAACCAGTGCAGAGGTGCAAGAAGGGAGCTTCCCCTGGTTTTGGGTTTTAGTTTTAAGACATGACATTTTTGAAGGCAGTTCTTGAGGTTCATGGATTTTGAACAGATAATTTTCTCTGTTTATCATTGTGGTTGGGCTACACATTTACCCCTTTTCTCAGCAGCCTGCACTGACTGCCTGCAGGCCCTAAAGATGGAATTGGTTGGTTGTGGCTTGATGTTTGAGATGCTGCTGCTTTCCAGTGTGACCCTCTTAAGTGGGCAGCAGCAAATCTGCTACAGACCTGGAGTCWTTCTGTTTGACTGGGAACTTCCCCACCCCCAAGTTCTTCAAAAAGAAGGAAAAATAAAAATACTTTTATAGTGTGTGGTCCTGACAAATAGTTGTGTGGTGGGGCTGGCAAATATGTGAATGGGTTATTGTAAATTGATGTGAGTTCGAGTTCCAGCATTTGTTGGGTTTGTTTTCTCACAGCAGTGAGATACCTGCAGTCCTCTGCAGTGCAGTTATAATTAAACAGATTTTGCATTGCAAGATGGGCCAGCAGCACTGATTCACAGTGTCACTGAATATTCTGAGTGGGAAGGGACCCAGAAGGATCCTGGAGTCAGCTCTGAAGTGGATAGCTTGTACAGGGATCAACCCCACAGCCTGGTGTTAGCAGCACCCTGTCCTAAGAGCTGAGTCTTTGGGGGTCTCTGCAAGGAGCAGTCAGTTGATTTTCTGTTTCCTCCTTTTGTTGGGACTCTGCAAGGAGCACTGTCAGTTATTTTCTGTTTCTCCTTTTGTTGGGTACTCTGCAAGGAGC
>NW_026624415.1:49853-51126 GCF_030028575.1 Malurus melanocephalus
TGGGCTCTCTGTACGATTACCTGCAGCTGAGCACGCTGGACACGGTGAGCTGCCTGCGCATGGTGCTGTCCATCGCCAGCGGCCTGGCCCACCTGCACATCGAGATCTTCGGCACGCAGGGCAAGCCGGCCATCGCCCACCGCGACCTGAAAAGCAGGAATATCCTGGTGAAAAGCAACCGGCAGTGCTGCATCGCCGACCTGGGTGAGCACAGCTCCTGCTCTGCGGGCACTGGGGCTGTGGGGGGGCTGTGGAACCTTGGAGTGGTGGGATAGTAACCTTGGAGTAACCCTGCGCCGCCTCTCCTGTGAGCTGCTCGCTACTCTGCAGGCGTCGGGGCTGTGGGGTGGCTGTGGAACCTGGGAGTGGTGGGATATTAACCTTGGAGTAACCCTGCACCGCCTCTCCCGTGAGCTGCTCGCTACTCTGCAGGCGTCGGGGCTGTGGGGTGGCTGTGGAACCTTGGAGCGGTGGGATAGTAACCTTGGAGTAGCCCTGCACCACCCCTCTCGTGAGCAGCTCCCTGCTCTGCGGGCGTTGGGGCTGTGGGGTGGCTGTGGAACCTTGGGGCAGTGTGATAGTAACCTTGGAGTAACCCTGCACCGCCCCTCCCGTGAGCAGCTCCCTGCTCTGCGGGCGTTGGGGCTGTGGGGTGGCTGCTGTGGAACCTTGGAGCAGTGTGATAGTAACCTTGGAGTATCCCTACACTGCCTCTCTTGTGAGCAGCTCCCTGCTCTGCGGGCGTTGGGGCTGTGGGGTGGCTGTGGAACCTTGGGGCAGTGGGATAGTAACCTTGGAGTGGCCCTGTGCCGCTGCTCCTGCAGTGTTCGCTGTGGAACCTGATAGTAACCTTGGAGTAGCCCTGTGCCGCCCATCCCGTGAGCAGCTCCCTGCTCTACGGGCATTGGGGCTGTGGGGGGGCTGCTGTGGAACCTTGGAGCAGTGTGATAGTAACCTCGGAGTATCCCTGCAGTGCCTTGCCCGCCCCTCCCGTGAGCTGTTGCTCCTGCAGTGCTTGCTGTGGAACCTTGGAGCAGTGTGACAGTAACCTCGGAGTATCCCCGCGCCGCCCCTCCCGTGAGCTGCTCCCCGCAGTGCTGGCCGCGGCCGCCAGGTTGCAGCACACCCTCATTTTGGGATGTTTCTGTGCGTTCCAACTGTTCAATCCCGTTCCCGATCCCGAGGTGCAGTGATCACACTGCGTGTCCTCTGTGTTGTCCCGCAGATCATTCTGTGAGCCCTGTGCTCACTGTCCCAGTGCCATCACTGTCCA
>NW_026624415.1:51570-60163 GCF_030028575.1 Malurus melanocephalus
AGTGAGAGCTGGCCCTGAAGAGCAGGCACAGCAATGTGGCTCTCTCACACCTTGGAGGGATGTCTGACAATCATTGTTTTGTCTTTTCTCTGAAGACAAGAGCGAAAGCAGTGGTAGAACAGTATTTGGGTGCCATTGCTTAAGCAAAAAGCCTATCAGGAGATGGCATTTTTTAATARTAATTCTACTGCACAGTTTCTGTCACTTGTGCCTGAGGGACTTGAGATACGCACAGGGAAAACATAAAAACCATGTACCTGGGCCTCTGGAAATTTGCTGTGGGAATAGTAACAAATGGTGCAGTAAGTTGAAAATACAAAGCTTCAGAGAGTGGCTTTTAAATAATTTTTAGTTCGCACTGAGGAGTTAATTTTTAGTTCATACCTGCCTCCCTCAGCTGTAAACCTTTGACCTGTCAGCCTGTGCAATCTGTTGTGCCCAGTTTGAATGAAGGGTTATGGTTTTAATCAAAGTGTTCTCTGAGTTCTTGATGTTTGCCAGGAAATGTGGTTTCTAACCTTTGCAGTTGGAAGCTTTTAAAAAAAATGAAAATCCGTACATATTGTTTAATATAATCTAATATTAGATTTAAATCAGTACATAAATGTGTAAGTGTGGGTGTCAATATTTGACAGAAATACTTGGATCTGGTAGCAGGTTTCTCCTCAGTCTGGGCTCAGGAGATGGTACATAAGGTGTGGTGTCCCTAAGAAAGGCTTGTTGTAACAGGCCAAGGGATGATGGTTTGAAATGGAAAAAGGGTCAGTTTAGATTAAATATAAGAARTGTTTTACAATGAGGGTGGGAGGCCCTGGCACAGGGTGCCCAGAGCAGCTGTGGTGCCCCTGGATCCCTGAATTGTCCAAGGCCAGGCTGGACATTGGGGACAGTGGGACAGTGGGAGGTGTCCCTGCCATGGCACCAGTGGAACTGCATGAACTTTAAGGTCCCTTCCAATCCAAACCATTCTGTGGTTCTTTGATCTTTCTAGAGGTGCCATAAGCATTTTCTTATCAGCCTGGGATATCTTGAAGTGCATTTRGATTGTAGAAAAGTGTTTTCCAGATTTTTGTTACATTAAAGTACAGACTGTTCTTTGGAAAGAAAATTAATGATCTGGTGATGGGTTAACTTTTGTGGGATGGAAGTAAAAAGCCTTTTAGGGTTCACCTAAAATAAACTCCTGTTAAATGTAAATAGTAGATGTCATTCTTAGAAGATTTGTTGAGGAAATTAGGGAGAGTTTGCGTCGCCCTCTCTGTCGCTTGGCTCTGCCATGCACCCACTGCTGCTCAATTTGCAGTGCTCTCTGTTTACCATGGCCAAATGAGTGCTCTSTGTGTTTCCAAATTTACAGTAATTTAGTCCCTCACATAATGTTCTCTGCTTAAATGTTTAGTAATTAGTAGAAACCAGGTAGAGTGGTTTTGTCTGACTCATTTTAGATCTGCTTGAGGATGTTTATTTTTCAAGCTGCTGCAAATATGGTGTTTTTTATTTTCCAGCTTTGTTTTTTTAACTTGTGTGTATCCTTCGTGCAGTGTTTTTCTTCTCTCTTCCCCCATAGTTCGGGTGTATCCACCTACCCAAAAGGTCTATAAATAAATTTGAATGCCATGTAAAATTGTTTTCTTCTGAGCAGCAGCTGTTTGGCCTCTGTGTATCTGTGCCCAGAGCTCTGGGGACATCCAGTGGCTGCAAAACACTTGATGATGATGTTTTGCAAGAGTGCAATAAAATGCAATAAAATGCAATAAAATGCTTAATGGTGATCCCTGGGGTGATAATAGAGCAGTCTGAAGCCTCAGGCGAGTTTGGAGCTGACCCCTTGGCCTTTGGACAGTTGGACCCTCTGCTCCTCTCTCATAAACCATCTGAGGGTTCTGCTGTGGGGCCCTTGAAGGGTGTGCTGCCACATTGAAGGGGACTCAGCAGTGATGTCTTTTTTGTGTCCTTCAGGCCTTGCTGTGATGCATTCCCAAAGCACAAACCAGCTGGATGTGGGGAACAATCCCCGAGTGGGCACCAAGCGCTACATGGCTCCCGAGGTTTTGGATGAAACCATCCAGGCAGACTGCTTCGACTCCTACAAACGTGTGGACATCTGGGCYTTTGGGCTGGTCCTGTGGGAGGTGGCCAGGCGTATGGTCAGCAATGGTGAGTGAGTGCTGGGACTGCTGCTCTGGGCTCAGGAGAGGGGAGGGAGTGCAAATCCACGGCAAAGCACTGCCACCAAAGTCACCTGCCACCAAAATCACTGCTGCTCTGGGCTCAGGAGAGGGGAGGGAGTGTAAATCCATGGCAAATCACTGCCACCACCAAAATCACTGCCACCACCAAAATCGCTGCTGCTCTGGGCTCAGGAGAGGAGGGGGAGTGTAAATCCATGGCAAAGAAATCACCTGCCACCAAAATCACTGCCACCACCAAAATCACCTGCCACCAAAATCACCTGCCACCAAAATCACTGCCACCACCAAAATCACTGCCACCACCAAAATCACCTGCCACCAAAATCACTGCCACCACCAAAATCACTGCCACCACCAAAATCACTGTCACCACCAAAATCACTGTCACCAAAATCACTGTCACCAAAATCACTGTCACCAAAATCTGGGTGAGGTGAGGGCAGTGTGTCACACATCGGTGACACTGTGGGCATAGCTCTGGGTGAGGTGAGGGCAGTGTGTCACACATTGGTGACACTGTGCAGGTACAGCTCTGGGTGAGGTGTGTCACACATTGGTGACACTGTGGGCACAGCTCTGGGACAGAGCTTGAGGGGCTCCCTGCACCCCGAGGGCCCCCATGGCCCAGCTCAGAGCCCTCATGGCTGCTGCTGGAGGAAAGGCCAGGCTCTGCCTTTGTCTTTGGTCCAACACGTGCCCTGGGCTTGGGAAAGACCCATGAAAAAGGGGGAATTGGAGCCAGAGGCTCTGTGCAGGGATAAAGTTCATCTGTAGTGTTCTCCTGGCCCTGGCAGTGTGTTCAGGCTGTGTGACACTGGAGCTGGCTGTTGGCTTTGCTGGGGATGGCTGTGACAGGGAGGACACACAGTGGGTTGTGTTCCTGAGGTCTCACACTAAAATGGGTTCTGGGCTGAGCAGGAGAGGGGTCAGGTGGGAATTGTGCCCAGCAGGTGTGGTTGGTAAATGCAAGTGGGRATTGCTCTGAGGGAGGGTGGGTGATGCTGCTTTACACAGCATATGTAATTTGTAATTTGCCCTGTGTCTCCCCAGGTATTGTGGAAGATTACAAACCACCCTTCTATGACTTGGTGCCGAACGACCCCAGCTTTGAAGACATGAGGAAAGTGGTCTGTGTGGATCAGCAGAGGCCCAACATTCCCAACAGATGGTTCTCAGACCCGGTCAGTGTGCTGCTGGGGGCTGCAGCAGATGCTGCTGGCCTGTCCTTGTCATGCTCATGGAAGTTCTTTCATTGTCACTTGTCATGGAGAGGATCTTAGTGGCCTTGGCAGCAGTGTCACCTGTGCAGGTGTTGGAGGTGTGAGCCTGGCCTTGGGGAGCACTGAACAAGCTGACAGCTGCCAGGTTTCAGCTGGTCACAGATTGGCCTTTTAGGAGCATGATTTAGCAGAAACTCTTAGAGCTGCTTTTCCTGGGTGGTTCTTCTCCCTCCAAGGGGAAGTGAAGGGGACGGACACTTGTCCAGGGCTTTCCATGGTTTACAAACACACAACAGAATGCTGGTCTCTGCTGCCTGCAGGATAAGGGGCTGTTTCTTTTTGAAAGACTGATGCTCAAGTTTATTTTTCTTCATCAGTATCAGTCTGTCCCCCCCAGGCTGCCCAGCTGTTTTGTCCCACAAAGCTCTAGGGGCAGTTTGAAATCTGTAGGGCTGAGCAGGGCAGAGCCATATCTGAGGTTTGCATGTGGAGCTGTGCCCTGTGCTGGGTGCCCAGSCAGTTAAACGTGTGCTGGGTGGGTGAAATCACAGGCACAACTTCTGTGCCTTCTCAGCTGCCTGCRTGGGTTTGTAGAGTTTATTTCCTTGAAGAGAGAGAAATTCTGTGTAGTGTTTGCTTAAATRGAAAACGAGTGCTCCAAAACTCTGTTGTTTAAAGTTGCACTAGCTGGTCACTGCAGTCAGCCCATGGGCTAGTTGTACTCTTGGTTTAGTCAAGTTAGCAGACTTCAGGAGGTTCTCAATGTGTGAAAGCTCTGTTAAATAGAGAGCAGGGAACTGTGCCATGGAGTGTTGAGTGACAATGACCCCGTGTGTGTGAGTGTGATCCCAGCAGTGCTCTCTCACCTTGCTCCTTGTGCACTGACCTGTGCTGTGGTTTCTGTTCTCCCCAGACGTTGACATCCCTTGCCAAGCTGATGAAGGAGTGCTGGTACCAGAACCCCTCGGCCAGACTGACAGCCCTGCGCATCAAAAAGACTCTGACCAAAATTGACAATTCCTTGGACAAACTGAAGGCTGACTGTTGACCCTCTGGTGATGGTGCTGTGTGACAGAGGCGCTGGGCAGAGCCCTGGTCCCCTCTGGGAGCTCTGGGGAGCAGCCAGGGGACCCCGGGACATGGGGACAGCTCAGCCCAGCCTGGGTGGCACTGAGGACTCAGCTGCATCTGCTGGGGTGAGCTCGTGGCCTGAAGGAAGACAGAGAAATCCTAAGACAAGATCAGGGCATTAAACAATGGCTTTGAACAGCTTTTTCTTTTCTTTCTTTTCCCCCCCCCCCTTTTTATTTTTTTTTCTTTTCTTTTTTTTTCTTTTTTTTTGAAGTTTTATTTTAATTCTCCTAATCACTCCCAGGGTGAACACATGGAAGTGGTAAATTTTAATCAGCAATATTGCCTGTGCTTCTCTTCTTTATTGCACTAGGAATTCTTTGCATTCCTTACTTGCACTGTCACTGTTAATTTTAATGACATGACTTGCCAAAAATATGATTGGCTGTATYCTGCATTGATCTATGCCTGAGTAATAGGAAAAGAATTTGGTAAACTGAAAATATAACTGTCAGACTTTAGCTGCATTTTACATGTGTACTGATGTTTACAATAATGCTGAACATTAGGAATTTCTCATTTATCCAAAACTTGCAAATTATTTATTACTAGTGCACTTGCCAGTTTTTTAAACTGTAAAATAAGTGCATAAAGTTAAAGCTTATTTTTATGTGGCCTCTTTCATGATTTCTTACACAGATGTTTTTGTAACACAATATAACCTGAAACATGAATTGTTTTCTGTATGATCATGTTACAACTTGATAGTCACATTTTAAGTGCTTCACATTTGTAGGTGTGTGGTCTGTACCATTTTTCAGTTGGAATATGGAACGTATCTATAGCCATTTCCCACAGGACCTTGCATCTGGCATCTTACTGATCTGGGAAACGAAAGCAGTGGAGGAGTTAACTAGAATTTTAGGTCATGAATGCTGTGGGGAAAATGCATTTTATTTCTTCTAAGCTATATAATATGCATTTAAACTCTGCCAGAAAAATAACTATTTTGTTTTAATCTACTTTTTCTATTTAGTAGTTATTTGTATAAATTAAATAGAATGTTTTCAAGTCAAACACGGAGCGTTTGAATTGTGTTACTGCCCATCAGTGGCCCCATGGCACCCTGGGGACATGGGCTGTGCCTGCAGGGTGCTGGTGTCACCCTGGTGCCACCCTGGGGACCCCGGGCTGTGCCTGCAGGGTGCTGGTGCCACCCTGGGGACCCTGGGCTGTGCCTGCAGGGTGCTGGTGCCACCCTGGTGTCACCCTGGTGCCACCCTGGGGACCCTGAGCTGTGCCTGCAGGGTGCTGGTGTCACCCTGGTGCCACCCTGGGGACCCCGGGCTGTGTCTGCAGGGTGCTGGCAGTGCTGGTGCCACCATGGGGACCCTGAACTGTGCCTGCAGGGTGCTGGCAGTGCTGGTGTCACCCTGGGGACCTGGGGACCCTGGGCTGTGCCTGCAGGGTGCTGGCAGTGCTGGTGCCACCCTGGTGCCACCCTGGTGCCACCCTGGGGACCCCGGGCTGTGCCTGCAGGGTGCTGGCAGTGCTGGTGTCACCCTGGGGACCCCGGGCTGTGCCTGCAGGGTGCTGCCAGTGCTGGTGCCCCTCGCAGGGGGCTGAGGCTCTGAAGGTGCAGCAGGGAGGTGCTGGGCTCCCCTTGGATGTGACTCCAGCCATGTCTGTGTCCCCAGCCCTCCCGTGGCCCGGGATCCCCGAGCTGTGGGGCAGRAGTTGGCTCTGTCAGCACCAAAGGCTTCTCTCTGCCTGGGGCTCCTCTGCTCCTGATGCCAAGTGGAGAAATGCCCAGGAAGTGGCAGTACCCTCTCATCCTTGGAAAAGAGCTCCTTTATTCATAAGCTTGGAATCCCCCAGGCAGTCTGAGGCTGTGGGCAGTGATCAGCCACTCGCACACGCTTCCTCTTTGRGTTCAAACACTTCTCGAGGTTCCCTTCAGTGCTTCAGTGTGTCAGGTTCTGCTCTGCTGCCTCTCTGTTATTTTTCCTTCTCAATGCCTCATTCCACATTGCTGCTGCAGGAATAGAAGCCGAGTGTGYGGGGTAGGTGCTGCCTGGGGCTGACAGACACTGAGGTGTGAGCTCTGCAGAGCAGCTGAGCTGGCACCAGCTGCCAGGGCTCTGATGATAGTAGAAAAAACAGGAAAAGCAGGATTCAATGTATGGTGCTCACATTATAATAGGAAGTCAAATGCCTGAATGTGTTTGTGTTTGCTCTAAATTGGTGTGCACACTGGGGTACAGCTGCATTCTGCAGGGATGGGGCAGTGGGGTTGGGCTGAGGCTGCTGCACGGGTGGAGGTTCTGGTGATGGTTCAGGTGAGGAGCTGCATTGGGGCTGTGGAAGGGGACACTGCCTGAAGCTGGGCAGTGTCTGTGCCTGCTGTGACACCCTCGGGTCTGGAACAGGTCTGGAACAGGATTTAACCAAGGATGAAGCAAGGCAGGCTCTTGTGGAGATGCTGGGAGTGAGGGCAGTATGGATCCCTGGACAGCCAGGGTGACAGGGAGGTGGCACTGCAGACAGAGGGGCAGGGATTGGTGGCAGTTCAGTGTGAGTGTGGCGTGTACAGTCAGACTTCTGCTTGGAATTTTCATTTTGCAGTGCAGAGCTCGGAGGAGAGACAGCCTGTCCTGCTGATGGTTGGTGACAGCTCTGGCCATGCTGGCTGAAGCTGGGCTGTGTCCTCCAACCCTGCCACACTGAGTCACAGCATTTTACTGGATATGAGGAACATGGTCCTGTGAAATGCTGCTCCAGCTCTTGTTTGCACTGGAGCATCCTCTGCAAAGTGCAGTAGAGCAGCACAGCTGCAGTTGGGGCAGTGCCGTGCACTCCAAGGTGGTTCCCATTGCTGTCCCTGTGCATTTTCCAGCCCCAGTGCTGGCTGTCAGTGTGCTGGGGCTGTTTGGGATGCTGCAGGATGTGGGGTGCAGCAAGGACACACAGAATTCCTCTCCTCCACACCTCCCAGGTCCCTGCTGAGCCTCCTCTGCTCCAGGCTGAGCCTCCCTGGCTCCCTCAGTGCTCCTGGGGGCCCAGGCCCTCCCCAGCTCCACTGCCCTTCTCTGGACACACAGGGGATGAGTGACTAAAGGATAAAACCACAAACCCTAGGAACACCCCAGTAATGCTGCATTTATCCTGTGTTAGGTAAAGAAGATTATCCAGGCCAGGCCAGGGGCAGGGTCACAGAGTSTGTCAGTGCTCCTGGGTGTGCTGAGCAATGTCACCATCACTGCAGCTGCTCTCAGGGCTGCCTTCTGCACAGCAAAGCAGCCAGGGTTTATTTTAAACAGATTTCWCTTTTCACACCCTGCTACTGAAATACTTTTGGTTCAGGCAGCCACTGAACTATTTCAAATGTGTGTCTTGGAATTGGCTCGCTGTCTGGCAAAYGTGGATCAAGAAAATGAAGTGGAAAATAATCATTAGGAGTGATTTCTTAGCAAGTTCTTATGCCTTGAGATGGGATAAGTCATTCCCTGTCGTGCTCTCATAATGTGCTTTTGTTTCTGAGGACAGTGTGGTCTGTGCTGTCCAAAGCAATAGCTGGGGTCCCTCTTGGGAATTGGAGTGAGGTGGGCCTGGGGGTGGAGAAGGGAAAACTCAGTGATAGCCRGGGAAGGGTTATCTGTGTGTGATTTAACATCATTTCCACTGTCTGGACAGTCACAGGAGAGCATTTGTTTTTGCTTTTCCTTGGAGGTGTCAGGGCCTGGCCAGTGGAGGAGGTTCCATGTGAAAGGAACACCCCCACTCCCACGCTCTCTTTTCCAGAATGTTCATTAATCAGTGTTCCTCTGGTACCTCCACAAGATTTAATCTTCTAAAGAGATTTGGAATTCTTATATATAATCTGCTGCAGTAAGGGTGCTGCTGCATTTATTACTATGGCGATGGCACAGGCAGTTCCTCGGTGGAGCTGGTGAATTATTCATGTGTCTGGCAGGTTTGTGCTGCTCCAGCAGTGCTTCCCGGGATCAGAACTGCTGAGAGGGGACCCTGCATGGCCCTGAGGAGCAGCACTGCCTGTGCATGCAGGACCTGCTGGTGGGGACAATGCCAGCAGCTCCAGAAGAAGACTGG
>NW_026624415.1:62162-63390 GCF_030028575.1 Malurus melanocephalus
GGAACACTCTTCCTGCATCCCTGAGTTCATGTGGTGAAACAGAACAGGAAAAAACAGGTTTATCTAGGAAAAAACCTTCTCCTTTTCTTTGTGTGGTGACATAAAAAATAAATTTGGAGCTCTTGTTAAAATAAAGAGTGAAGCACTTTCTTAATCAGAAATGTTTATTTGAAACCAGAATGGATGGTTGAATCAGAACTAGTTCTTGCAAGTATATGTGTTGCCAATTTCTCTCTAGAAACTTTGATTTTTATATATTTTTTATTTCTAGAAGCTTTGATTCTTTTTCTTTACAAGTGCGGGAGGTACTCTTCTCATCACTTCTGCAAAGGGTGAGCAAACGTGTTCTATCCTTTTTTTTTTACTTAAACTGAAAAAAAAAAAAATATTCCTACTTCTATGTTTTCTTTTATATGGAAAAGCAGAATAATTCCATGCTGTGAGCAAAAACTGGRTCCAAATGAGTTATATTTACATTTTGTCGCAGCACTGAACAAATAAATAGTTTGTAAGGAGCAGAAGCAAACCCGGCTCTGCCAGGACCGGTGTTTGTGTGATTGTCAGCAGGACGAGCTGGTGCTGCTGATCCGCTGTTCYCTCCCGGTGTTCCCAGAGCGGCTGCGATCTCCGGGTCCGCAATCTGAGGCTTAACAGGTACCTGGCAAAAAACGGATGGGGCAGGGACCGGCTGCAGCTTCTCACAAGGGAAGGAGCAGCAATTTTATCTCTGTTGTTTTATTGCTCTGACACCTAACCTTCACATGTTTTATKAGATCCTGGCAGGTATTTTTAACCCCTCTGCAGTGTTTCCCGAGCACTGAGGTGTGCAATGCTCTGCTGTGTTTCACTGTAATAGAACATTAACCCACAGGGATTGCTGTGASAGTCATGTTGGACTTCACTGCACTGAGATGTTGCAATTCCCATCGCAATTAATTGAGGATGGGGTGACATGAAGTCCTGAGCCTCTTCCCTGGGTGTGTTTGAATGATCATTTTGTAAAAAGTACAAGAGCAGCTTTTTTATTGTGCAGTTTAACTGTTATTTGATCCCAAACTGCTCGGGTTTCATCTCTGCTCTGTCTGTGCCACGGTGGAGGGCAATTTGTTTTCTCACAAAAAGAATTTAGTCAGATGAATTTTGCCTGTGAAGGACTAATCACAGAACCCGAGCATGGTTTGGGTTGAAGGGACCTTAACGCTCATTCAGTTCCACCTTCCACTGCCCT
>NW_026624415.1:65253-66691 GCF_030028575.1 Malurus melanocephalus
CTTTAATCGCGGCCGCGCGTTCCGAGAACTGGGTCAGCGGGGATTTACCGGAGCTGCCCCGCGCCGGAGCCCCTGATCCTGGCTCTTCCCACGCCATCCCTGGCGGATCCCCCGGAGGCTCTGGCGGTGCTCGGGGCAGATCCTCGATGGAGCGGCTCTGTCCCGGTGAGATCCCGGTGCGGTGCCGGTGCCGTGTCCCCCGGGCTGCGGACCGTGCGGCTCCTGCCCCGCGGGTTCCTCTGCACGGGGCAGGCATGGCAGACACTCCTTCCCCTCAGCCCCTTTAAAACCTAAACCCGCGCTCTCGAGCAGCGCTCTGCGAACCGGCGGTAGGCAAGGAGCGYACCACGGAACATTTTACAATTTTTSTATSAGGYTKATGTGATTTTACCTTTCTCGCTGTGTTTTCACCAGAGCAGTTTCCTTGTGGGATGCTCATTAGGACCTTGCAGAGAGGGGAGGTCACAGCCCCAAATGCCCACAGCCCCATCCAGGCACTCACAGAATCCCCGCTTTTGGGCTGAACTGTGAGCTGTGAAGAATTTCTGTGCAGTATTGCACATCTGGTGAGCTGTGGTATTTCCACAGCATGTAAAGCCTGCTCCCCAAGAGCTCCTCTTGTTTCTCCAGATTTGCATTCTCCAGGGTTTGGGGGTGAACCCCAGAAACCCCACGCAGCCCTGCAGACCTTTTCCTGGCGTGCCTGAATTAAAGGAGCATTGCCAGCACCGTTAGCACTTCCCTCTGGAGAGCATCCCGAGCACCAATTGAACAGTCACGGTGGCTTTGATTGTTATTTATATAAATATCTTGCATCGCTTTGCTCTCTGAAGGTGCAGTGCAGCTCCTCTTGTCCTCACCCTGGCCCAGAGTCTGGCTCGGCCATGGGGCGTGTGTGCAGACAGGGAGATGTGTGGCAATCCAGGGGACACTCAGTGGGACTGTCTGGCTGGGAAATTCCTTCTCAAACTGCTCAGATGGGACTTTAGGAGCGTTCAGTGCTGGGTTTCTGTTACGCAAGCAGCTCCAGACCCGTACTCGGTGTTTTCAGCCCTGCGTTATCTCAGCTGCCTCCTGTGGAGTTTGTACCCAGAGCCTGAGCTGGATCTGCCCCCAGCCCCTCACGGACCGGGACCAGCAGGTTCTTCTTGGGACCAGCAGGTTCTTCTTGGGACCAGCGGGTTCTTCTTGGGACCAGCGGGTTCTTCTTGGGACCAGCAGGTTCTTCTTGGGACCAGCAGGTTCTTCTTGGGACCCGCAGGTTCTTCTTGGGACCAGCAGGTTCTTCTTGGGACCAGCGGGTTCTTCTTGGGACCAGCAGGTTCTTCTTGGGACCAGCAGGTTCTTCCTCAGCTCTGTGCATGTTCTGCATTGCACAAAACCCCTGCACTCGCAGTGCTTTGCTGTGTCACTCACGTCCCATAGAACACAACCTTCC
>NW_026624415.1:68274-70299 GCF_030028575.1 Malurus melanocephalus
GGGTCCAGATGTGTGTCCTGAGGTGTGGGAGCATCCCTTGGGGTCCAGATGTGTGTCCTGAGGTGTGGGAGCATCCCTTCCAGCTGTGTCCTGGCACTGTCTCTGCACCAAGGCAGAGGATTCAGGCAGGATGGAGAGCCCACAGTTGTGGGATCCTATTATTATCCTATCCAGACCTATTATTTAGAAATAAAATGAAAGTGTATGTAGAAGGGCACAATGCAGAGTGACTGTGCAGAATGATCAAAGATGGAAACATTCTGGATATTCAGCCTTTCCTCCCATCAGGCTGCTTAGGTCTTTGCTTTCCAATTTAATTTTGAAATGCTTTACTGCTAACTATGGTGAGTAGCGATGTATTATGACTTCTTACTGGAAGATTAATGCCCTGTTAATCTGTGTAGTAAAAAGTSTGTGCTGAAATCGTGGTTCACCAGAGAGAGCAGGTCTGGGCTTTGTTCCCCTGGAGTTTTTGGTTCGTTCCTTTAGCCCCATGGAATTGGTGGGCTTGTGTTAAATGTTCAATTCTTTTCACATAACTTTTCAAGTTGCACTGTATCTGTCAGTGTGTTTAAATTACACACTGCCCTCAAGCTGGTGTTTAAAGTCCTGTTCTTCCTTTTCTTGCTCTGGTGTAGTATCACTCCTGTTCCTCAGTTATCCAGTGATTCATGTGCTTGAGGCTGATATTTGATGGTAAAGGGGTGGAAGCACACAAAAACCATCTTGTGCTGGTTTGTTGGGAATCAGGTGCTGATCTGTTCTTCCTGCTCTGTAAGCCCATTGCATGGCCTGTCTGCCTGTCCTGCGTGTTTTCTGGCAGTTGCACTGAAAACTAAAAGGCAGAAAATGTTGCATTTTAGGTAAATCAAGCAGATTCTTTTCTGCTCTGAGGAGCAAGTCATCCTGTCCTTGATTCCTGGTGGGACTCATCCAAGAATCTGGTGTGTAATCTCAGCTCCTATGGAAATACCAGCAGAAAAAACATCCCTGAAAACCGTGTGTGTCTCAAAAATGCCAGACCCGGGGAACATCTGCTGGTGGGGTCTCTGCATCCAAGAGCTGCTTTCCTTGTGTGCCATGTGCCAGTGCTCCCGTCCCCTGCTCTGGCTCTGTTTCTGTGCTGTTCTCAGCTCCTGCCAAATTCCAGCTGCCCTTGAGAGGGGACCCGTGTGTCCTGCAGGGTCTGTGGCTGCTGTCCCTGCCCGAGGAGCCCGGGCTGTGTCCTGTCCCTCTGTGTCCTGTCCCTCTGTGTCCTGTCCCTCTGTGTCCTGTCCCCCTGTGTCCTGTCCCCCTGTGTCCTGTCCCTCTGTGTCCTGTCTGTGCTGTGTCCTGTTCCTCTGGCTCCTGTCTCAGCTCCCCAGTCAGTCCTGGCAGCACAACCTGTCCGTGCTCCTGCTGGTGGTGAGGGGCTTTGGGGAGGGTCAGGACAGATTTGGGAGGGTCAGGGCAGATTTGGGGAGGTCAGGACAGATTTGGGAGGGTCTGGACAGATTTGGGGAGGGTCAGGACAGATCTGGGGAGGACCAGGACAGATTTGGGGAGGACCAGGACAGATTTGGGGAGGGTCAGGACAGATTTGGGGAGGGTCTGGACAGATTTGGGATGGTCAGGACAGATTTGGGGAGGGTCAGGACAGATTTGGGAGGGTCAGGACAGATTTGGAGAGGGTCAGGACAGATTTGGGGAGGGTCAGGACTGATTTGGGAGGGTCAGGACAGATTTGGGGAGGGTCAGGACAGATTTGGGGAGGGTCAGGACAGATTTGGGGAGGGTCAGGACTGATTTGGGAGGGTCAGGACAGATTTGGGGAGAGTCAGGACAGATTTGGGGAGGGTCAGGACAGATCTGGGGATGGTCAGGACAGATTTGGGGAGGGTCAGGACAGGTTTGGGGAGGGTCAGGACAGATTTGGGGAGGGTCAGGACAGATTTGGGGAGGGTCAGGGCAGATTTGTTAATGACTCTGCAGAGTTCTGTGCCCCGAGAGCTGGGACCATTGGTGGCCAAGTTTACATGCCTGGCA
>NW_026624415.1:72344-73335 GCF_030028575.1 Malurus melanocephalus
CAGATTTGTTAATGACTCTGCAGAGTTCTGTGCCCCGAGAGCTGGGACCATTGGTGGCCAAGTTTACATGCCTGGCACACTCTCTGCAGCCATGGCGTGCTCCTGATGTTCACTTTCTCCTGATTTCTCAACCAGAGAAYGGAATGTTTTTAGGGAATTGTTGTGCTTGAGTAAATAAAGGAGTCATGTTCATTACCAAATTAAAGAGTGCCTTATTCTGAAAGTCTGGAGCACATTTTCCTCCTGCCCCTTTGATCCTTTTCCCTAAAGTCCTTGAGGTCCTTACTCCTTCCCTGCTTTCCAGGGTGGTGGTTGTCCCCACTGTCCCCTGCCATGTGCAACACCGATGGCATTGTCAGGATTGTCCTTGGGACGGGCTCTGGGAAGGGAAGAAACATTCCTTACTGCACGTAGGGACTGCAGAATTCCAGTCAATATTTGCCAATTCTTGTTTCATGCTGTGAAATGGCTCTGGGAGGGAGGAGGTGGTTCAAAGGTGATGTTGGGAGGAAGATCTTCCATCATTGTGCTGTYCCCCTGTGGTCTGTGAGCCAAGGGGAATGTCCTGTTTGTCCTTCTGACTCCTCTGGGACAGCACTGGGGGTAAATGAGAGCAGAAATGGTGCAGACATGCAATGAGAAACCTGGGATACACTGCTGGACACATTTTTCCAGTGGAGGGAGATGTCATGGATAACCAGGAGCAGCTTTCCCATGGAGCAGCACGGACAGGGCTGAGCTCCGGAGGGTTTGGGGACAGGGATGTGTCAGAGAGAGGGACACAGCAGAGCACAGGGCTGGGGGACAGAACAGGGGATGGGACATGGGGTGAGAGCTGCTGGGGTTTGTCACCACCCCTGCTCAGTGGGACAGGGATGTGTCAGAGAGAGGGACACAGCACAGGGCTGGGGGACAGACAGGACAGGACAGAACAGGGGATGGGACAGCGGCTGAGAGCTGCTGGGGTTTGTCACTGTCCCTGCTCAGTGGG
>NW_026624416.1:0-1429 GCF_030028575.1 Malurus melanocephalus
TTGTTAAATCTAAGTTTTGTGGGTAGTGACCTCACCCCAGGCTCACAGAAGGAATTGCTGACCAATATTTCCACTGTCTCAGCTCTCAGATATTGCTGCCCCCTTTTTATCACAATTTGGTAATTGATTTCTACCAATTTCTATTTCTATCAAGGAAAGAGCAGAGAATTTGGTTTCTCCCCAGTTTGGCATTTCATCCTTGCATTTCAGACCTTGAAAGGAATTTTTTTTTCATGCCCTGAATCTTGTTTCTTTTACCATTCTACCTGCTGATTTAACAAATCAACTGTAGCTCCTCCCCATAAAATTTAATTTTTATTCTTTGATCTTCCTACCCACTGCACCACAGTTACCACCATATTTCAAAGCAGATTTTAAAATCAGAAATTCAATTCTTGTTTATCAATGCTTTTCTTATCGCATCTGGAAAGACCCACTTTTTTTTTTTTAAAAAAAAAAAAAATTTTTTTTTTTTTTTGGGGTTTTTTTGGGTTTTTTTTTTTTTTTTCTGATTTGTGGCAATAAATATGTGCCTTATTCAGTGTAAGCATTTGATTGATGGATAAGAAGCCTCTGCTTGCCCAGAAGCAATGTGGAGGAAGCAAAATGACATAAATGAAAGCCAGCATGTAGGATGAGGAGATCACGAAAAGGGGGGAAAAAAATTAAAAAAAAATATCAAAATAAATTTTAAAAAAATTAAAACTAAAATTTAAAAAAAATTTAAAAAGAAAATTTAAAAATAATTTTAAAAATTTTTCAAAATTTAAAAAAAAATTTAAAAAATTTAAAACAAAAATTTAAAAAAAAAAAAAAAAAAAAATTTAAAAATAATTTAAAAAATTAAAAAAAAATTAAAAAAAAAAATTAAAATTGAACTGAAGCATCCAACAGTCACCAGCATCTCCCTTTTCATCACAGAAGCAATTGCTGCATTGTTCACTTAAAAAAAAAATAAATAAATAAAATTAAAATTATGCAATGCAGCCACAAACTCTGGTYAGGGATGGATAAAAGCAGGAATATTTGGTCCCCATTCTCTGTTGCACAAAGGGCTCAGGGCTCTGTGCTGAAATGCAAGATCTGGTCACGATGCCATCTGTGGGGAATGCTGCTGTTATTCCTGCATAAAATAATCTCAAAATTTAACTATGCTGGACCAACTGGAATCACATTTATACCACAGAAACGGACATGACAGGGAATTACCACCCTGTTATTTTTGGGATTGTTACGCCAGCGTGGAGAATCAGTGTCTAAAATGTGGAAAAGAGATTTTTTTTTTTTTTCCATTTCTGAAAACTTCCCATGTTTCATAGCAGGCGGGACGAGTGGGGCAGAAATGGGGTGAGGTCACTAAAAATGATCAGCCAAAGGGCAAAACAGATCAGGATCTGCCTCCAGAGATTCTCTGTTTGTGTGGCCACCC
>NW_026624416.1:3040-4938 GCF_030028575.1 Malurus melanocephalus
TCAGCAGCACAAAAACACCCAGAAAACCCCTAAATAACAGACCTGTGCTCCACCTCCACAGAAAATGCCAAGAGTGCTACTCAGGATTTGCAAAATCAGGTCTTTCAATTTTTTTTCTGGTGGATGGAACATTTAATTCACACTCACACACAGATAAATACAAATAGGCACCAGTGTTCTCTCAGTCAAAGATCTGGGCTCCCAAATTATGCCCAAAACTCCAACATTCCTCATTTCTTAAGCRCCACTCCCTCCAGCGACAACTAAATAAATTTTATTATCTAAAGAGCATTTTTTGTTTGGCATTTCAGACATCTCTCAGAAAGGGCAGATTTTGTGTGTAGAGTTTGGTACAGTGCCCCGGTGAGATGGAACATTAAAATATCAGCCATGTGGCTTTGGTTCTTGAGATTCCCCCAGGATAATGAGGACTAATTAAAACCAGCACAAAACCTTCTCCACACAACTGTAATACCAGCCCAGCGCTCCTCACAGCCCAGGTGTGTTTGGCTCACATTAGTGAGTTAAATAATTATTAATTAGTTCATAATCATTAATTATTTAATAATTATTGTTTAATTAATAATTCTTAATTATTATATTATATTATATTATATTATATTATATTATATTATATTATATTATATTATATTATATTATATTATATTATATTATAAATATATATTGTAAATATAAAAATTATATATTATAATATATATAAAAATATATAGAATATATATTATATTATTAGAAATAGATATTTATAATGTATTATTATTTCATTACATTAATAACAATATATTAAAATGATAATATATTGATATAATAATATAATAATTATTAATAATAAATAATTTAATAATAAATAATCATTAATTGATTGATTAATAAGTATTAATTAACGCTGGGCAGAGGGAAGGGAGTGATCTCTCATTAGCAGCACGAGGTGAYGACGCTGCCACGCTCTGCGCCGGTGTTATCCTGATTTTCCCCAAAAATTGGGTTGTTTTCCCCAAAAAAAACATCTCAGACGATACCCATCCCTTCATCACCAGTGCCCAACAGCCCCCAAAAATCTTCCTGAGCCCCTGAGTTCATCTGCASTTCACCAGAGCATCCYTGTGTAAGAGACCGTACGGAAGACCCTTGGYTGTCTCAYGATCATCGACATGGACTGAGACTGAACACCCCAAAAACCCCAAAGAGGGAGAAAGGGGAACTTTTGCTCAAAGGAGTCCGAGCCAGATCAAGGTGGGATGTCTGCCAAGTTTCCAGCTCTTAGGCTGGAAGGTACAATGTGTAAGTTATGGATGGTTGCACCGTTCCTGACGTGAAAACGGAGAGAACGGCGCGACCCCATGCTGAAAACAATGGACATTCTTTCCCCACCGCTTGGTTGGCTTTTCCATACTTTGCAACCCCCCTGGCCACTGCCACCCGCTCTCAAAAAGACTATGAAAAGTGTCTCTGAAAAGACCCTGATGGGATTCCCCCAATGGATGTTGGTGAATCCATGGAATCTGGACCTCGAAGGACTCGTCGGAGCCATTGGTAGCTATAACCCCACTCTCTCTCTCTCTCTTTCTCTCTCTCTCTTACCCTCTTCTATAGCGAAATTCCAATAAAATTGTTCATGATTATTGAATATATAGRTATACTTGCCCCYTTCATTTCTTTTGCACTCTGAGATTCTGATAACGAACCCTCACGRCTCCYGCTTGGGTTAAGCGGATTGTGACACTCCACTGAAACTTTGGTCGTCACCTCTTYACGCCCCAACTCGAGGATTTAATTTTCCTACCTAATTAGGCAACCAGGGAAATATGAAAAACCAAAGCAGGCAAAGGTATAAATAGGAATGCTTCAGTTACTGCAGGAGCTAATAAGGCCTGAACCTG
>NW_026624416.1:6958-7965 GCF_030028575.1 Malurus melanocephalus
TTTTGTTTTGTTTTTTATTGTTTTAAATTAGTCTGCCTTTTTCACAAGAGCACTGTCACAATCCAGATGCTTATTCTGAAAATTCACACATTTCTAATTTTCCCTGCCACGCACAGAGCAGGGTGGGGTCACTGCCACCCGTGTGGTCCCCAGGGTTGAATTTCGATGGGAAGAGGAAAACACAACCTTAGAAAACTCAGCTGACCCCAAATCAGCACAGGGAACAACAGACAACAGCAGAAGGATCAGCTTTCTTCTTAAATTATCTCCTAATGGTTTCTAATTTTTCTTCTGATGGTTTGATGCCATCAAACCTCCCTGGATGGATGATTTAAGGAGTGAAAGTCGTGCAGCCTTTTGTAAGAATCACACTCGTGACAGAGGATCCATCCCAAAAGATCCCAAAAATCACTGCGGTCCTGGGTGTGGTCTCTTTTTTGTTATTTTTTTTTCCTCTCTTTTAATTTGCAAAGAATATGTGAAAATAAAGCAATCCATTGCTTTAACTGTGACAGAGAGAGGAAAAGCTCCTTGTGTGAATAGGAAAAATAAAAATCTAAAACCAAGGCTCTGCTGTGATTTTTAATTACAAAGCATCTCACAGAGGCTGCTGAAGTTTAAGCAAGTAGAGATCCCTAACGAAGCTGCTAATTAGTACCACTCCCTGATGACCCATGGCATTGCCCCTTCCTAAAACAAAACGCTCTCAATGCTGATATTAAGACAAAAACAATCAATTTTTTTCCCCAGCTGTTCCCAGTTGCTTCTCAAATGGGATGAAAGAATAACATTTTTTCACTGATAAAGCAGCAAAGATTTAAATATAATCTCTG
Organism: Malurus melanocephalus; assembly: GCF_030028575.1. Lineage (NCBI taxonomy): Eukaryota > Metazoa > Chordata > Aves > Passeriformes > Maluridae > Malurus > Malurus melanocephalus. Next base: position 7,792 of record NW_026624416.1, read on the forward strand.
CCCAGCCCCATGTCACTTTTCTGCAGAAGAAAAAAACCCAGCCAGAAAACATTTTTACCCCTTATTTTTCTGCATTTAGGTTTCCAAACTGCCAAATCTTACATTGAAAATGTAAAATCTCGCATTTAAATGACAGAAATAGAAAACCAGAGAAGATATGTGCTACTTCACAAG
>NW_026624416.1:9955-11809 GCF_030028575.1 Malurus melanocephalus
GGAGGTTATTAAGGCAAAAGTAATAATTGTTATTTAGTATAACAGTTAAGGTAAAAGTAGGAATTGGTACTGATTTTAACTCTTAAAGTAGTAATTTTTACTGATTGGAACAGTTAAAATAGTAATTGTTACGATTTTAAGTTATGATAAAAATAGTAATTGTTACTGATTGTAACAGTTAATATAAAAGTAATAATTGTTACTGATAGTAACATTTAAGATAAAAGTAATAAATGTTACTGATTGCAATAGTTAAGGTAAAAGTAGTAATTGTTATTGATTGTAACAGTTAAGATAAAAAATAATTGTTACTGAGTGTAACAGTTAAGGTAAAAGTAATTGTTACTGATTTTAACAGTTAAAGTAAAAATAGTAATTGTTATGGATTTTAAGGTTAAAAGTAGTAATTGTTACTGATTGCAGCAGTTAAGATAAAAGTAATTATTGTTATTATTGTAATAGTTAAGATAAAAGTAGTAATTGTTACTGACTGTAACAGGTAAGATAAAAGTAGTAATTGCTATTGATTGTAACGCTTAAGATAAAAGTAATAATTGTTACTGAGTGTAATAGTTAAGGTAAAAGTAATAATTGTTACTGATTGAAACATTTAAAGTAGTAATTGTTACTGAGTTTAAATTACAGTAAAAATAGTAATTGTAACTGATTGTAGCCGTTAATATAAAAATAATAATTGTTATTGATTGTAACAGTTAAGATAAAAGTAATAAATGTTATTGATTGTATCAGTTAATATAAAAGTAATAATTGTTACTGATTGTATCAGTTCATATAAAAGTAATAATTGTTACTGATCATAACAGTTAAGGTAAAAGTGGTAATTTTTATTGATTGTAACAGTTAAGATAGAAGAAATAATTGTTACTGATTGTAACAGTTAAAGTAATAATTGTTGATTGTAACAGTTAAATAATAATTGTTACTGAGTATAACAGTTAGGGTAAAAGTAATTGTTGTGGATTTTAAGGTTAAAAGTAGTAATTGTTACTGATTGTAACACTTAATATAAAAGTAATTGCAACAGTTAATATAAAAGTAAATATTGTTATTGATAGTAACAGTTAAGATAAAAGTAATAAATGTTACTGATTGTAATAGTTAAGATAAAAGTAATAAATGTTACCAATTGTAACAGTTAAAGTAAAAGTAATAATTGTTATTGATTGTAACAGTTAAGATAAATAATTGTTACTGAGTGTAATAGTTAAGGTAAAAGTAATAATTGTTACTGATTGAAACATTTAAAGTAGTAATCATTATTGAGTTTAAATTACGGTAAAAATAGTAATTGTTACTGATTGTATCAGTTCATATAAAAGTAATAATTGTTACTGATTGTAACAGTTCAGATAAAACTAATAAATGTTATTGATTGTAGCAGTTAAGGTAAAAATAGTAATTGTTATTGATTGCAACAGTTAAGATAAAAGTAATAAATATTACCAATTGTAACAGTTAAAGTAATAATTGTTATTGATTGTAACAGTTAAGATAAAAGAAATAATTGTTACTCAGTGTAATAGTTAAGGTAAAAGTAGTGATTGTTACTGATTGCAAGTTAAGGTAAAAGTAGTAACTGTTATTTATTGTAAGAAAAAACAATCAATAACCTAAACGGAACAACTGAACTCATTTTATGTAGAGAAAATGACCTATAACAGAGTTCTGAATGACGATGAACTTCAAAGGTCCAGGAAAAAGAAGAATATTGTGCTAGAATTTAATTTAAACACACACAACAACACCTTGGGAAATCAAAGCCCAGTTAGCATGATTTTGATCTGGGTAAAATGTGTGAAAGGCTGATAGGAGAGGTATTAACTTAGAAAGCAG
>NW_026624416.1:11901-12800 GCF_030028575.1 Malurus melanocephalus
TGGGTTGCAACCTTGCTAAGAACTTTCACGGTCTAAATCTTATTTTCTTTTTCCCCCTGTGAAATTTCACCAGTAGGAAGGTGATCTTTGAAAATCGCTAAGTGCAGGCTGGAAAAATCAACTGCACTGTGATGAATCGAGACACCATAAATGTATTGCTGATCTATGTGGTTTGGAAATTCAATTAGAAGGAGATTACGAATTAATAATTCTTGCATTCCACCACAAAGCAAAGTGTGTTTTTCTCTAATTATCCCCAGAACACTCTTAATTTCCAGACATACCACAGCATTCAGCTCATTCAGCGTGAGCTTTTTTCCTTTTTTATGAAATTTGTTATGTTTCATGGACTTTTAGCAGTCTCTGGCCATCTTGGAATTCCTCTGAGTTTGTTATGTGGGAAAGAAACATTGGGCATGTAAATATTTCTTGAAAGCAGACAGATAATTATTTTTTTTTTACATTTTACAGAATTATTAGAATTTGGGACAAACATTTTCGAGCAAACACTTTCATCAAGTGCAACTTCTACACGCAATGGTTCTAGATTCAAGAATCTTGTTGAAATGGAAATGTTTATGAAAATTACAGTCTCTATTCATGGTTGAGGTGGATCTGAATAACAAATTTTCTTGGAGCTCTGCTGATTCCTCATCTTGAACCTGGAAATTATTTTCCCTGAACAGTCTGTGACCTTATTCTGTACCTGCCTTCACTTTCACTAAAAAAAAAACAAAACAAAAAAAAACAAAAAAATTCTTCAGAAAGCTTTTTTTTTTTTTTTTGCTGCTCACCTGGTAACTTATTTTTATTTATTCAAAACTTTAATTATTTTTTGAGGTTGCAAACAGGATCCATATGTTTTCAGATATACACGCTGATGGTTTTTTGGTTTTTTC
>NW_026624416.1:13421-15511 GCF_030028575.1 Malurus melanocephalus
CAATGTAGAAACAACGAGTGAGTCACCGAGCTCAGAGTTGACCAAGCACTCCATATGCAGAGTATGCAACATGGATAAATCCCCTGGAATTAAAATAAGACCTTTCCCTGTTTTTGGTGATTTTCCAGCTGATATTTTAAATCTGGCAAAGGTGATTCCCACCTCGCTCCACTCCCCCTGTTGGCAAACAGCTGAGAAAATAAACAACATCCAAATGTTGAGTTGCCATCATCCAGAAAAGGATAAAGGCTACTAAAATATCCGTGAACTCTAGCAGAGAAAAGTGTTTTCTCAAAGAAATGGGTTTATTTCTTATTTTTATGGTGCTGTTAAATTYGGAGGGTATTTAAACGCGGATAAAWTGAGTTATTTGTCATTGAATTTGTGGTGAATTTGAGTATCTCCTTTCACGGATAACTTACAGCTGGCAGCTGCAGCCAGACATCATTGCTCAGTTTGTCTTTCTGTCACAGAAACCAAATTTATTATAGAAATTGAGGCAGCAGGATCTGAGGCCTGATTAAATGTCAAATAAAGGAGAGGTTCCCCCTCCTGCCATCCTGGTGGAAGAGACTATTCTGGATCATCATTTAGGGGAAATAAAGATGAAAACAGGTAAAAACCCAACATGGAATGAGATGTCCACAAAACAAAACCACCCAAAATCACCACGGGTTCTTCCTCCAAATGCTTTCAGAATTATTAAACCCCATTCAAACCATATTATAATTTTCTGGTTTATAGCTAAACCTCCACTTTTTAGAGCATTTCTGATCATCCCTGAATTTCAGAGAGTTTAGGAGGATCATTAACAGCCAGAATGGATGAACACTGCAAAGTCCAAACTTTGCAATCCTTCCAGACAATCGTCTGGGTTTTCAAACCAGCACGAATACATAAAATTTCATTCCTTTAATTTGCACCATTTTCTTTCCCAAGAACAATTCCGTTTAAAACCAGAGGTTTTTGTGTCAGTAATTAYATGTAATTAATGTAAAGAATCCTGTGTGTATTCCTTCAAATGGCTAAGCAAAGTGAATTCTATTTAATTTCAGATGTGGATTTCTTCTCTCTCTCTCTATCTGGTTTTACAGGAAAGGAGAGAATTGTCTACCTTTTTGTTTTATTCCCCCATCATCTTTCTATTATACATTTAAATTTGTATTTAAATGCATAATTGTATAAATTAAATTTATAAATGTATTTAATTGTATAAATGTATAATTAAATACATAATTGTATTGCCCATAAGTCTTTATTTCCTCCTTTTTTCTTTTTTTTCAAAGTGATCACTCATGAAAAGTTTAAACTTAAGAACTTTATAGCTCTAACCAAACTTTTAAACTCCTTATGTTTAGGGATGTTAGAAATTTGGCAAACTGAATACAGTCATTTCCATTACTGTGCATACTTCATAAAAAAAAAAAAAATTAAAAACTAACTAACTAACTAACTAACTAATTAAAAGAAACTCAAAGAAAAAAAAAACGGACCAAAACAATCCAAACCAAACCAAACCAAAACAAAACAAAAAAAACCACAAAACTCCAAACCAAACTGACAACGACAACAAATTTAGGAGCTCTGATGCTCAACATGTTATGAAGATAATATASATAATATTTATTAAAATTATTGTCTCCTTCTTCCAGGCCACCTGCAGACAGGATGCAACTCATTCCTGACCCCACAAAGACTTCCAAAAACCAATGAAAAACCTGAAAATAGAGATTCTGAAAGAGACAATATTTTTATAGCACCACACAGATTGAGAGATTTCCATTCACTGGAAGAGTTTATCTCCTTGGCTGTATTTTCAAACACATCACCTGTTTATGTTTTCTTACATAAAATATTCACATAAAGGTGCTTTCTGCAGATTATGGTTTAATATAAAAAATCTGACATATATGTCTTAATATTAAAAAAAAAATTTTAAAAAAATGACACAGAGCTAGCAAGAACTACTCCTCTTATCATGAAACATAAAGAATTGATAAAATATTCTTTGCCTGTGCAGAAACTCTGAGCACCCTCCCTTAATTTCCAGTAAATTTCCGCAGATTTTGTCAAAACCCCACTATCCACAC
>NW_026624416.1:15841-17713 GCF_030028575.1 Malurus melanocephalus
AGTAGCACAGGCATGATTTAGCAACATTGAGTTTTCAAAATCAAAATTTACGTTCAAAATAACCCTAAATACCTTAAATACATACAGCTGTTTGCGCAGAAATTTATAAACTTGCATTAAAAGAAAAATTTGCTTCCAGTTGGATCCATCCCATGTGTCGTGGGTTTAAAACCCGATTTTTCCCAAATTCCCGGCCAACACACCAGAAAATGTCATGGTTTTGACTGTGCTGAAAACCAAAAGCACTGCACCCACGACATTCTTTCCCTCCTCCCCCACCAGAGAGGGAGAAGGGAGAGCAAAAGCCCAATTAACATGAAAATTTATGGCTTTTGGATAACATAACGTAATTGTGAGAAAGATACATATATGCTCCAGAGAGATGGTCAGACAGGCTGCATAACTTAAGTTGCAAAAATGATTTATTACTACAAACTACTAAATTACTATGGCACGGGGGAGGAGAAACAGAGATAGGGACAAGTTTACAAGGAGAAGAAGAATTAAAAAAATGGACATTTTAAGATACCTGTTATCCTTTCCAAGACCCGTCTCTTTCCCAGATCCTCCCTCTCCATTCCCATGTTTTCCCGCACACAAAGGGGGACAGGAATGAAAGTCTAACACAGATCAAACCACTCATTACAGTTGTCATCCAGCATCATAGGAGAAGCGTTCTTACAGCTCCAAGCTGTGGAATTTTTTTTTTCCCAAGAACAGTCAATGTGTAACTGCTGATACCGAGGGAGGATTCCTTTACCTCGTAGGAGAAAAGAAAGAATGTCCTTCAAGGCCAAACTGCATTGTTTCAGCGGCGTGAGACCACTATCACAAACCTCCTGGCAGAGCACAGCTTCTTCTAAGCATCCACTTACTTCAGACGTCGTGGGGGGGCCAAGCCTCTTCCCCCTTTTTGGCTGTTTAATCCAGTCCTCAAAGGCCAGGGGTTTTTTTTTCTCCCTCAGAGCAAGGTCGCTCTCTTTTTCCTGTTCAGGTCTCTCTCAATGATGAAATAGTCTTTTTGAGAACAACTTATTTTTTCTCCATGCTCGAGAGCCACAGCAAAAAGCACAGCAAGCCAATCCCATCTTCTCCTTACTGATCTTCGGTCTCCATTTTTTTTCTTACATCTCCTCACCCTCCTTCTCTGTTTTTCCCCAGTGCATGATACTAAAACTACATACTAACAACCTAAAGCTACAATGGCAGCCACCCCTATCTTGTTTTGAATTCTTCTTAAATACCAGATAATACGTCATCACAGAGGTGTAATCAACCTGTGTAATTGGCCCAGGCCTGATGAGCACCCTGTCCATCACCCTCAGAGCCACGATGGATTGGCTCTAAAACACAGGGGGCAGGACTCCTTTTGCTGGAGAAGAAGGAGAAAATTTCTAGAACTTCCTCACAGCAGCCATCTTTGTGGTTTCTTGATCCCATCCCCCCACCACCAAAAATTGGACCAAGTAAAACCATGACAAACTATAAATCCTGGATCAGGAGATGACTACAAAACACCCAAATTCATTTTGGACTTTATCCCATTTCACGTGAGATTTTAGTCTTATTCCTCTGTTTCAATATTCTTACATCTGTTCTTCTGCTCTGGTTTACAACTTTTTATTTATTTTGACTGAATACATTGAAAAAATACATTGAATACATTGAATTAAACCATTGAATACATTGAATACATTGAAATGAAGAAAACCTTGAAATGGATATTGAGAATCTGTAACCCCATATTCTGCCTCCTACTGTCTCTGCGCTCTTGGTCATGTCATCAGTGAAATGGGAGCCATGACAATAATAGAAAAAAATGGTAATTTTCTCATGGTTGAGAATACTTTTTATAGAATCTTTAAATCCTTA
>NW_026624416.1:19591-28565 GCF_030028575.1 Malurus melanocephalus
AACTAAGCATATTTTATTTAAAAAAAAAAAATAAGAGCAGAAATATGTATTTTATTGGCAAAGTCGCAACTCAAAAATATTAATGAAACTGCAGTAATTACAGACCAAATGCTAAGCCTTTAAACTTTGCTGACCTTTACCTCATTTTAACACGCTTATTTTAATGAGATTCTTGCAAAAATATTAAATTTTTCACAAAATCTGTACCACACAACTTTATTAAGGGAGCCCTATTGGCCTCTAATGGTCTTTTTACTTCTCCCACGTACTGCATCATTCCTATTATTTTCAGCACCCCTGTTACTTTACAGATCTTTTGGATTTGCTGAAATAATAAAATATCTGAATGACCTCACTCGGTCAATGCCTAGAGAACACCCTGGACTCTGCACACAGATTATTGTACAAATTTCAGAAGATGCTGATCACTAGAAGAGTACAAAATCACATGAGAAACTTTGGGTGAAAAATTACCTGGAAGGGATACACCTGAGGTTCCTTAAATAGGAGGAGGGAGTGTAAAGTCAATTTTCTCTTTAAAGGAGCTTGTTCCCTAGGGAGTCATAATTTAAAATAGTTTAATTAATTAATTAAATTAATTTAATTTAATTAATTTAAATTTATTTATTTAATTAATTAATTGAATAGCTTTCAGAATCGACTAGCTCTAGCTAACATTCATTCATGGTGAATGTTACAGGTGGTGTTTTTACGACAAGTTCCATCTTTTGCCCTATTATACATAACAAAACGTTCATTGGAGGCAATGCAATCATAGGAAATTGAGATAAACCCCAGTTCTGAGCTTTTAAATTGAGCACAAATCATTTTTCTTGCAAGCACATTATGAGAGGCCATCAATTCTTATCACAGATCTCAAAATACCTGTTGATTTCCACTGATTCTGCGACACGAAACTCTGCAATAAAGGAAGGTCCCAGCACCCCAGCCACAGCCACACTGAGATGAACTTTCCCTGCAAAGGGCACTACAAATTTTGGAGCTTCCTGTGTTATCCTGGACCCAAGCCCTGGCACTTAAATTTAGGTTAACTGTCTCACGGTTTATTTATTGACTGCTTCCTGACTAATTAACGTCGTTATCTTTCCCCATTTAAAGTCACCACACACACACTGAAAAAGCACAACAATTACCTCTCAAAATGGGCCATTTCCTGTTGCTGTAACTTTCTCTTCACGATTTTCAGGGTTTGCATAAAGTGATTAATTACGTGTGTACAAGTTAGAGAACTTACATTGCTTTTCCTCCATGCTGATTTCTCGCYGGTACCCAAGATATAAACAAACTAAACACATTAACATCAAGGAACAGGAACTCCTGCGTCCAGAGCACACTTTGGAGTGACCAACTCCAAAGATTTTTCATCTCTGTCTCTCTCTGAGCTGTCAGATTAGGACAGCSTGATATTGACAGTGACTTTGTTTCCACTCTTGAGGCAATTCCAGTCAAAAAATCTTTGAAAGGTTTTTGAAGTGTAAAGGTTTAACTCTTGACATCYTTGGAAGGCACTATCCCCTGTTCAGCTGGGTAAGGATCATTTTCTCAYTTTCACTGAAAAAAATGATCTAGGCAAAACTTCACAACTTATATAATTTTAAGTTGTAAAGTGGGTATGTTTTTTGCAGCACTGGGCATGTGGGAGGTACTCCTCCAAAAACACACACACGGTCTAGCATGGTTGATTGGTTGATTTATATCTGGTTACATGTTACGCATTCACCGAGTTTCAAAATTTGCCTAGACATTTGCATGACCTATCCCCGCTTCATATTATAATGAGTTCAAAAGTCATTTCCATGTGCTCACCCCTGCSCAGTGTTATTTGGTAGTGGGCTCCGGGGGTCTCGGGAGGAAGTAAAATACTCATCCTCTTCTCTTGAACTTTTCACTTCTCTGTCTTGCACATGCTTTTTGAGCCCTTGGCCCAAGTCCAAACAACTCTGGTTTTAGCCAGCATAGGGGTTCCATAAACACAAGCTGGGTCACAGTCCCTGCTTTAATCAATAATCTTTTACTTCTCATTCTGCTTTGACAAACATAATCAATGTTAAATAAACAATATACACTTTCTAGCAAGCAGTTAGTCATATATACTGTTTAGCAAGCAGTTTCTAACAAGTTATCCCTTAACATCTGTCTTGGGCTGATATTGTGCCAATCCTGTATTCCTACATTCCGTCAGCTTGTATGCCCAAAAGGTGTCTGTGCCTTTAAATCCAACCCGGAAGAAGGGGCAGGGGCGGCATGGGCAGTTTAAAAACTGGGGCTGCCGTGCAGCCAGGGCTTTTGGACCTCAGCATCAGCACTGCAGGAGTCCTTGCTCACTGCATGCAGTGAAGTTACGTTGTTTCCGTTTAGCTAGCTCAGGTTTGTTAGCTTGGGCAAACAGCTCTCCTTGGACCGCCACCCCTTTCTCCAACCCGTGTGATATTTTCCTTCTGGAGCTATTCGGTAGCCAGCAGGGACAAGCGGCGCCGCTCCATCTCATCCCGGAGTCCGGAAGAAGCCAAGTTGGTGACAGAAAAAGCACACTGAGCCCTCTCTTTCATCCACAGTGAGTACTATGATCAGGTTTTTCCACTGTTGCCAGAGTGGTTATGTGGACTTTTTTTTCTTTTGTTTCTTTTTCCTGGGGACAGAAGCCACCATCTTTTCTCTGCACCACGTGGCCAAGCGGCTGTGTGGGGAGAGGGGGCTGCGTGTGTTCCTGACTTTTAAATATCTAACAGTTGCTTTTTACCTGTGTCCTGTGGGCACCTGGTTTTGTTAATAAACTACTTTATTTTTTTCTCTTCACTTTTGCCTGAACATCTATTTCATATTGGTGGGAAAAAATTATCAAATTTTTTACTTCAGAGGAAACATTTTTTCTGTAACATCTTTTCTCTGAAAATATTGCCTCAAACCAAGGCAACATCTAACTCCCCTGCATCAGCTGCCTCCTGCAGCCGCTGGAGATGCCCAATGAAAGTGCCTGTAATGACGGCAATGTATTCTATGCCAATGGGAGGGGCATGCAGCTGCTGCTGTTCGGAAATGACACCCAGTCCACCCCAGGAGCCACACAGGCTCCTCGCAGCTCCTCACCATGCTGATGCCAACCTGATGCTGATGGAGCACCCGAGGTAGAGCGGTAATAATCTGTCTGCTATTCTCTCTCTCTCTGCGTTTCTTTTTCCCTCTTTGTTCCCTATTCTATCTCCCTTGGTAGGAAGTGGTAGGAACATGATACATATGGTTTATATCAAAGTGACAAGGTGCTTATGAGGCCTATTAATTGAAAACTTTCTATAGCCTTTTTATACATTATCAATATAAGAATATAATAACTTTTTACATATTATTAAAATACAATATAATCGCATTCAATATATTATCAATCTTAGCATTTTTATATATTGCTATAAGTTTTTTAATAGTGTATTAGCATCATATAGTATGCCAGCTGCACGTAATCTAACCAGCTGGATTAGTACATAGATAAATGAAATCAACAAGAGGCATAAAGCAGAAAAAGTTCTGAAGGAAATAGACAAGTAGATGCTATTACAAGGAACAGTAGAGAGCACTAATGAGAACTTGGCAGAAGCATGGGACAGTCAGTAAAATAATTGAAAATGAAGACTTGGAGGACTAGAAAAAAAACATGAATGTCACAACTGCATGTGCCCTGAAGACAAAGATTAAAAGGGTTTTTTGATTTCAGCTTTTGTATAGTTTTGCTATAATCTGAAAAATGTCCTTTATGGAAATGTTTAAATCAAAAGCCATAACATTTCAGTTTAACTGCATGTATTCTATAATTGTATCTGAGTTACAAAAGAAAAACAAACCCATCAGACATGATTTTACCACTGTGTCTGCATAACTAAGCTACTTATGCAAAAAAAAAGGCAACATTGTACACATAGCACTCATCTTAATATCTGGGAAAGCCAACACTATAATATGTGTTTATAACATGCTGGATCAGTAGAGTTGAAGTTATTCTGACCAGACCTGCATGAGTTGCACATAAACAGTGTTTATATCACATTTCAACTGCCATTTTTTTACATTCTTATTGGATTTGGGTTGATGAAGTCTATCATCCTGAGAAAAGACCAGCCATGACCAGCAATCAGCATTAAGGCCATTATTCATCCATCATTCATTAAGGCCATTCAGCTATACATCCAGAAAATCATGATTTTTTCCAAACTTCCTACTCTGTTTTTTTTTGTGTTTTTTGTACATCCTGGAGATAAATCTTGAGTAAGCTGGAAGAAAGTAGTAAAATTATTTCCAGTTGTAAAGTACAAGGCAAGTACAAGGCAATTCAAGGAATTCAGTTAAAGAGAAATTTTACACACACTGATTTTTTTGCACTCCTGAGATACAAAGTTTGTGTACTGAGGAAGAAAACTTTCTATCATTTAATCAAGAAGAGATTATTGTTTTATTTAAACTTGTTTTTTTTCTTTCCCATGTTCTCATTATTTTTTCGGTGATTGTGCCATAAACAAAATAAGCAGATAGATGGGAATGGCTGTATGAGGGAAATATTTGTTGTCCCTCTCCTCTGTTTCTACTAGGGATAATCGTTTTCTGGTAAAAAAGGAAACCATACCCATTGTCACTCTCCTTCAGGATTTTACTTATTGAAAAGGTCAAATGTCGATGGCTTTGCTCAAAAAATTCTCATGGACTTCTTGTCTACCTATAGATAAAACCTCTGTGTGTCTGTGTTGCAGACATATTCACACTCATGTACATATGTGACTTGATAAAACCAGTGAAAAAGCTATTTCCGACCCAAGTACCACAGGAATTTTACAATTTTACAATTACCTCTGTAAAGAGAGCTGTCCAGAGGTATCATTGAAGCGCCAATAACTCAGATGTCTTAGATTTGGATAACAGGTCATATTCCACCCTTTCAATATTCATCTATGAGCAGCAAAGAGAGGTAATTCATACATAGACAACTTGCAAATCGCGATTCTCTTCCTGTGTGGAGGAGTTTTACACTACGAAAGTTTAGATGGCATCGGTGTGACTTTCACATCTGCAAAGCTGATGAGAAGAAAACAGAAATCATGCTGATTTCACAGGGCTGGAAAGCAAAGCACAGCCCCAATGGCTGTAACTGCTCTTTTTGGATTGCTTAAATGAAGCTTGTGACTTGACAGGAGGGATCAAAATCCAAATATACTGCAGTAGTGGATAATASATGGTAGTGTTGTTATGTAGAAACTTTACTGGCAATAAATCTAATGAAAGTCATCCTCATAATCGTAATCGCTGTGTCCTCCTTCATCCCCAGCCTCGATCAGCCCCACCAGTTGTTCCAGCCCAGATACAGTGCCAGCACTTTTTGAACTTCATGAAGTTCTAATGGTCCCATCTTGTCCAGGACCCTCTGGTTGTTTTCCCTCCAGCAAGTGAAAAAATTGCAAATTGTTAGTAAAACTTAACTGAAATCATAATCAGGGAAATTGCTATTCCTCCATCCAAATTACCTATTGTCTTGGGTTGATTTTGTGCCAATTCTGTATTCCTATATTCAATTGGCTTGTATGCCCAAAAGGTGTCTGTGCCTTTAAATCCAACCCAGAAGAAGGGGCAGGGGAGGCACAGGCAGTTTAAAAGTCAGGGCTGCTGCACAGCTGGGAGCTTTTGGAGCTCAGCTCGGCACCATGGGAGGTCCCTGCGTGCCTGAATGCAGCGGAGTTACATTGTTGCCGTTTAGCTAGCTCGGGTTTGTTAGCTTGTGCAAACAGTTTTCTGAGGACTGCCGCCCCCATCTGCAGCTGTTATGATTTTTCTTCTGGAGCAATTCAGCGGCCAGCGGGCACAAGCCACGCTGCTCCGTCTCGTAGCGGACTCCGGAAAAAGCCAAGCTGGCAACAGAAAAACACACTGAGCCCTCTGTTTCATCCACAGAGAGGAAAGGACTATAATCAGGTTTTTTCCACTGTTGCCAGAGCGGTTACAGGGACTTTTTTTCTTTTGTTTCTCTTTCTCCAGGGGACAGGAGCCTTCATCTTTTCTCCGCCCCACATGGCCAAGCAGTTGTGTGGGAGGAGAGGGGCGGTGTTTGTTCCTGACTTTTAAATATCTAACAGTTGCTTTTTATGTGTGTCCTGTGAGCTCTGTGTTTTGTTAATAAACTACTTTTTTTTTCTCTCTCTCTTCACTTTTGCCCAAACATCTATTTCATATTAGTGGGAAAAAATGATCAAATTTTTCACTTCAGAGGAAACATTTACTCTGTAACSTTTTTCTCTGAAARCATTGTCTAAAACTGAGACACCTATTTAAAATATCAGCTCTCTTTTGTCCACCTAGATGGGCACCGAATTTTTAATGGATTCTTTCTATTACATGTACAGCTTAAGTTCATCAGTGCTCAAAGGAGCATTGTTACTGAAATTTATCAATCTTCCAAAGCCATTAGATCTTGCTCTGAGACGTTCCTCATTTTTATGAGCCTTGAAAAATGCTTTTCAAAGTTGGAATCGTAGATGCTTTGCACATTTAATAAATCCATCTCTACCAAGTTTTAATTTATGCCTCGCTAAGCAGCGCTCCTGGCTCGTGCCCTACTCAGTCTCAACCTCTCTGAGGATTTGACTGGTTCCAGGTCAGCAGATTTTTCTCACTCCCTGGGAACAATTGTGCTTTTCATCCTCATAACAGACAGAGCATTACAGAACTGGGACTGCAGGATGTCAGGGGAGTTGCGTGGCGAAGCACGGACATGTCATTCCTGTTGCTGATGCACAAACTATACAAATAAGTTCCGTTTTTTGAATTTTAAAACAGGTAAGTCTGCCTGAGGAGAATAAAACACTTTTTATTCTGCTCCTCAACCTTCAGAAAAAGGGGGGAAAAGGAAGCAGGAGATKAATAAACTGGTGGCAAATTTTGTAAACAGCAAATTTGTATATTTTTATATCTCGTTTAAAATAGATACTTCAGGTGTTTCAAAATAGGTAAATTTTTTTATTTACCTTTATGATCAGCACTATTAGATAACGATGATCAAGAGATTTTTAAAATKAAAATAATCATTTTAATGTAGTCTCAGTACAAAATTAGGGTGGTGTATCACAGTCAGATGCCGTGGCCCTTACTATCTTAGCGCTATGTGTGGGGGCTGGGCTTGAAAGCAGCCTGGACTCAGACATGGACTAAACAGCACAGGCTCTGTCTGGGTGACGCAGCCAGCCACAGAGATGGACGGGATTGGACAGATGAAACTATCTACCAATCACAGACTAGAACATGCTACATGGACATTGGAGAGTGCCCGGCTGTGTCATTTGGCTGGGACCTGTGTGATTGGTGTACTTGGGAAGCCGGGAGATAAGAAAAGTGTTTAAAAAGCGTGCTAGTAGCTAGTARAAGAGAGAGCTGAATTCACTATAGCTGAAAGAGCTGGAAGAGAAGACTAATAAAGAAGAACCTGGACCTGCATCTCAGAGTCTTGTGTCGTCCTTCCCGCGGGGTGTGGCGGGGTGCTCACAGTCAGATTTTTTTTTAATTAAATCACGTGAAAAAAATATAGGAAGTGAAAGTGTTTTCAGGGCTGCAGGTGTCTGACAAACAGTCCTTCAGTTTTGGACCTCTCATGCTACATGTGCTCATTTCTCTATAAAAATTGTCAGTCTGAAGAAAGCAGCTTCTTACAGGTGACTTGGGCAGCAGCTGTCTCGTCCAGCCCTAAAAGAGGGAATAAACCTAAATAGTGTAATTTTATTTAAAAGCAAACAAAGCCATAACTAAAAATACCCTCTGGTTAGAAGCAGGGCAAAACCCTGACACTCCTACCTTATAAAAGTTTATATTTCTTTGTGTTTTACCCCAACTGGACACAAGCACATGCAAGCAGMTAAGGCAATGACTTTTCTTCTGGAATACTGGGATAGCAGCAGGAGTAAAAAAAAAGTGTTGGAAGAGCCCTGGGGAGGAGAGAACAGCTGTCACATTCACCTTGGGAGGTTTGGTAGGACACAGTCTCTGTCCTGTGTAAGAGACCGTACGGAAGTCCCTTGACTGTCTCACGATCATCGAGATGGATTGAGACTGAACACCCCAAAAACCCCCAGGGGGGAGAAAGGGGGACTTTTGCTCAAAGGAGTCCGAGCCAGATCAAGGTGGGATGTCTGCCATGTTCCAGTTCCTCTGAGTACAACCTGTAAGCTACGGATGGTTGCACCGTTCCTGACGTGAAGGTGGAGGAGAACAGTACAATCCATGCTGCACACTTTACAAAATAATGGACATTCTTTCCCCACCTCTTGGCTGGTTTTTCCATACTTCGCAACCCCCTGGCTTGCTGCCACCCGCTTTCGAAAAGACTATAAAGAGTCACTTTGAAAAGAGATGACGAGATCTCCCCAATGGACGTCGGCGAATCCATGGAATCTGGACCTCGAGGACTCATCTGAACCGTTGGTAGCTATAACCCCCTCTCTCTCTCTCTCCCTCTCTCTCTTTTTCTCCTTCTCACCCTCTTCTATTGTGTAAATCCAATAAAATTGCTCATGATTTTGAATATATACTTGTTGCCCATTTCTTTTGCACTCCGAGATTCAGATAACGAACCATCACGACTTCTGCTTGAATTATGAGGATCGTGACACYCTGAAAACATTCCCCAGCCTTTCCCAAACCTCCCCAGAGACTCTGTCAGGTCAGCRAGTTCCAGGTAAGGTCCAGGTCCAGCCTGACTTTCCCAGATTGTCACCTGCACAGTCAAACCCCGCCCTGATAACCTCCAGACCTCTCAGGGTTATCTCGGCGGACAACTGGAAATATTCCACATTGTGGTTGTGAAATTACTGTCAGAATTTCACATTTTGTGTCTTCCACCAAAGTCTTGGATTCGTTGTTCGTGCTTAGCCCAGGATAAATCAGGAGGAGAGGTCTTGGAGTAGGACTATATAATGGTGTTAAGTCTGAAAAG
>NW_026624416.1:29282-31949 GCF_030028575.1 Malurus melanocephalus
GATTTTCAGCTGTCATCATTTTCTGGCCCAGGATGCAGTGACAGCCCATCGGGTCCCTCAGCCTCCACCTCCGCAAGGTCTGTCTCTTCTCAGAGCACTCTCTCTTTCTCACCTTGGAAGGCCAATAAAAACTTTAAAGTATCCTGGCCAAGATTATCTGCTTTAAAGATAGCTATCTCAGCCCCAGTTTCCTAAACTGTAATTTATAATTTGATATATGCTTTGATAGTGGGAACTGAACCTTGGGATACCCTATCACAACATATTATTCCAGAAACTGACTTGCAAAGTAATTATAAAAAATTATTAAATGTCAGTAAACACCWCTCTGTTAAACAAAAAGGATTTTATTTTAAAGCCCCTTCTGCAGTTCTTTTTCGCCTTGGCATAAAACCCAGAGTATTTGGTGTATTTTTGTATTTCTATCACTCCCTTTCCCAAGATTCTTTGTTGTGCAAGCATGATTTAATTAATCTTCACAAACCTGCCCAAAACATAATTTCCATCTCTTGAAGAAAACGACAGATTTGTTAAAATAGCATGTCCCACCTTAATTCAAAACCTTCTTTTCCCATCCAAAAACACAAAGGTAGAGAAGAATGTCACTTTTATACCGGAGAGGCAACATGTGTTGGAAAAGGATTATCTTTGTTTATTGGAGTGCTGCTGAATTCTCTGCTTCTAGCTGAATTTTTTTTTTCCTAAGCTTTTTAAATTTTTTTTAATTCCTAATTTAAATTTTTTTCTAATTTTTTCTCCCAAAACTCCTTGGTGTCCTCTGCAGCACAGGCTGGAGAGTGCAGGAAGTGACATCCATCACTGGAAAGGTCATATTCAGACTAAATTGTCTCACTAAAATGAAAACAAATGGAAATATAAGTTGTCTTGTAATCAGTTTTGGTTTGGTTTGGGTTTCCTCTTGCCCCTTCTTAAATTTCTGAATTATTTTGCTCCACTGGGATGGAATCACTCGTGGTTTTTTACCTGCCACAGTCGCTTTTCTCCATGATCTGGAAAGGTGTGTCATTTTCTGCATCAAAATGTTCAAAACCAACTGTTATTGTGGTGGTTTRAATCAGTTTTAAATGTAACYAAAGATGGCCAGWAAATATGCTCAGAGGGAGGAAAAAWCTCTMTTRGCRCCTCTGAAAAAGGTSARAAATATTTTGAAAATGCCATACTAAGTTCTTAAATATTTTTAAATTTTTTTCCATGTTCTTTCGAGCAAAAGTTGTTCACCATTTTTCTTTCAGAGGAAATTCTGATTTTTATTTCCTTTCATTATTGGAGAAAAAGTGTTGTCCACCTAAAACTTCTTTGAGCAGCATTGTTTGCCTTGGATCTTTGATGAAGTTTGGTTTCAAAGAGCAGAACCTCATACATTCAGTAGATGTAGATTGGCTAAGGAAAAACCCAAAGAAAGTTTTTTGGTTTTTGTTTATTTTGGTTTTGTTGGTTTTGTTGTTTTTTGAGGTATTTTTTTCATTTTTTATGTGGGGTTTTTTTTTTTTTTTTGTTTATTTTGGTTTTGTTGGTTTTGTTGTTTTTTGAGGTATTTTTTTCATTTTTTATGTGGGGTTTTTTTGTGTAGTTTTGTTTTCTGTTTGGGTTTTTTTTTGCTGTTTTTTGTTTTGTTTGGTCTGGTTTGGTTTGGTTTTGGTGTGTGGGGTTTTTTGTTGGTTTGGTTTTTTTGGGGTTTTTTTGTTCGTTTTGTTTTGGGTTTTTTTTGTTTAGTTGGGGGTTTCTATTATTTGTTTTTGGTTTGGGTTTGGGTTTTTTTGTTTGTTTTGGGTTTTTTTGTTTAGTTGGGGAGGTTTTGTGTGTTTTTTGTTTTGTTTTGGGGTTTTTTGTTTTCTTTTGGGTTTTTGGTTTTTGGGGTCTTTTTTTCTGTTGGGTTTTTTTTTCTTTGTTTGGTTTTGGGTTTTTTTTCCATCCATCTCCAGTTAACCCCTGTCGTCCCTATACATGCAAAAAGATTTTTCCATTATTAGAAGAATAAATCACTTTCAGTGCCCCATTTACTTCTGGGCTGATTTTACCACGAATTCAAATCTGCAATATTAAATAACTCAAAGAAAATATTAACGTTCATATCAAGTGACTTTTAATGCCTATTTAACAAATTCCACGTACTGTTTATTCTCATGAGTCACCAGATTTTAACAAAGTTAACAACCCTGGCCTTCACATTTACACATGGAAGGGCCAAGCATTTTGTTGATTTTGGACTTCAGGGTGCCAGAGGGTTCTGAGAATTTAATGGGTTTATTTTCTGACTGGCAGATGACAAATATTAGTCACGACTTTATATTTTGGACACTGCATATCCTATTTCCAGCAGACAGCAAGTTTGGGGCATCTGAGCAGGAACAATCTGTGTAAAATTTATGAAAAATAACATGTCAAGGCATTTGGAACATAATAAAAAAAACAAAAGTGGTTTGATATTTATCATAGGAATCGTAGATTTGTAGGTTTGGGTTGGAAGGGATCTTTGATAAGAAAGTGGTAATCAGTGATCATCATTATCTGTTTGATAATAAAGTGATTATCAGTGATCATCATTATGTGTTTGATAATAAAGTGATTATCATTATCTGTTTGATAATAAAGTGATTATCAGTGATCATCGTTATCTGTTTGATAATAAAGTGATTATCAGTGATC
>NW_026624416.1:33028-36462 GCF_030028575.1 Malurus melanocephalus
TTTTTTCTATCTCTATTTTCTCTCTGAGCACTGAGATTCAGTCCCAGCCATTCCTTGCAGCCTTTTGCAGTTCAGAACACACAGTATCAATGTAAATATATTTTTTTTTTTTAATTTTCTTCCTGTTTCCACCCAATCTGCATGCTGGCCCTCTGTTTCTGATCTWCACCAACTCTTGATCATTCCTCAGTTCCTCAAATACAAGATTATAAAAATAAATATCCCAGCTTTGTTTTTAGCATCTCTCATCACCTCTTTTCTTTTTAATAAACTACCGCTCTTCCTGAGATGACCRAAATTGAACCAGGGTGACAAATATTCCCTCCTCACCATCTGCACCTAAAAATTTACAGTTTTCTCATCTCCAGGGTGTTCTCAGAGGTTTCCACACCCTCACAAAAGCCTTTCCCACATCTGCCCAGGTGTTCAGATTTCCTCACAGTGGATCCAACGCATTCTAACTGTATTTTCAKCATCTATTTTCAGCAGTAAACTTAGTAAAACTGATATTATGGACCAGATKGTTTCTTTTCTCCCCTGGAAAATAATTCATTTTTTTTCAACCTCCTTCAAAAAGTGACAAGACATTGCTTTTGAATGTTTTGTGGCTAATGAAGATTACCCAGGATAAAACAAACTCCTCTCTTTGACTTGTAAAAGCCTCTGTCTTTCTCCCAAACTCATTTTTACAAATTTATAGAGCTTTTAAAGCGAGAGGTGCAGTTGGCTTAGTAAACCCTGCAATGCACAAATGCTGAAAAATTAAAAAATTTAAAAAACTGTCGTTTTTTCAATGAGTTATGCCAACTTCTGGCTGTTCTGGGAGAAATCTGGTTTCAGGGACTCGCAGYGGAAACACAAAATGTGCTCCTTACACCCTCCAGCTCTGGTCTAGATCACATCAAATTTCTTCCATCAGGCCAAATCAAGTTTGTTTCCTACAAACTTGGTATGTTTCTGCTTAGGAGTGAAGTTCTGCCATCAGATTTTTCTCTAGGTTTCAATAGATTTCAACAGGAACTGTTTGTTCCCATCCAAAGTCAGTTTTGACCCTCACATTTYGTGCTGTTCCTCTTTAAATTTTGGAGAGAGCATCGATGCTGTCAAATAAAAAGGGGAGAAAGGAAAAATGCCAAGTTTTGCCAGAAAATGTAGCAGACTAGAGCGTGCAACAGCTTGGACTGGGTACGTGTCAGAACCGCGAGCAGGAATCGCTGCAAAACGAAAATCAGTTATTTAGGGAGGTGGGGGAAGCCAGAGCCACAGAAATAACAAAAATATTTTGTGAAATTGTGTGATTGTGGAGTTGCCCTCTGACCCAAAGCGCTCTGTGGTTCTGTTCTGCTCCTCAAAGTGCAGTTTTTAGGGTCTCCTGCTCAGGAAACCTCACAAATCTGGGCTGGTTCAGGAAAATAATTTCCAGCAGAAGGCAAAGCAGGGAGAGGAAAGAGCAAAAAGACCAAATAAAGGTACTCAGATATTCCTCCTGAGCTGAGGGTGATGAGCTCCCAGCAGCACGATCAGAATGCAGAACCCCAAGATTCAACAGAAACAGCAGCAACTGCAGCAAAAATTTACCTTTTCTTCAGCAAATTAGTCTTTGGTAACTGCTGCAGCACAGATGTCCAGCACAAGGGCAAAAAAAATCAACCATGGAACTTTTCCCCAGGGTCTTGGCCAACCATATTTGCTGCTAAAGGCATGGCTGTCCTTTTTTCCTAATAGGAACAAACAATTCTGTCTCATCCCACACTGACTTTGTAACAAATACAATTTTAAAATAGTTCTTCAACGCTGTGTGTTCATAATTTTGTCACTGTTTCTTACTTTTCCCTGGTAAATCTTGCAGATAATTTGCTCGCAGAAGTTCTAGTCAATGTTTTGTTGCCCTCTTCTGCTCCAAATTCTCTGACCTTTCCCTTCCTTTTAGCTGAGAAAAGCCCAGGTGATGTTCTGTAAAGCAGAGGGACCATTTGGCAAAGGGTAGCAAAAATAAGATTTGGCAACCGACTGCCAGCAACAGAAGGGACCCTTTCAGCGAACATTTTCAATAAATTCATAAATAGCCAAGACAGAAAAAGAAGGGGAAAAAAAAAGTGCAGTCAGATTTGTGATGCCCCAGAGAATAGCAGTTTGATTGTTATTTACAAAATGAGGAGGACAGGGCTGGAGATTTGTTACAGATACTCTGAATTTTGTTGTTTTCCTCTCCCTCTGATCTCATTTTTTCATGTTGTCATAGCGGGCATCCACAACCTGATGGCAAGAATGCAGAGTTCTTTCAGGCAGCAACTGCTGCAACATTTTGTTGGGAATTTGTACATTTAAAAAAAAAAAAAAAGTATTTGGTTTGTACTGAACATACCACTTTGTGTGCCCAGTAGTTAAATAATGCACCAGATACAGAGTGTTGCTCCATGTAGACATCAAACCTCGGGTTACGTTTTAATCAGAACCAAAAATCGCAGCAAAAACTGCATGGGAGGAGGGRAAAATGGCAATTTTAAAGTTGAAACTGCTCATTTCTCTCATTGGGCTTTGGGCTTGAGAGGTGACAGTCGTGGCAGCGCAGTCACCRACTCGACAAGTGAGGGAAAACTTCAATATTCAGGAAAAGGATGTAATTATCAAATTAAAACCTCCACTCCCACAGCCACAAAGAATGCTTCGGCTCACAGTCAAAACTGAGTTTGACTTCCAAAGGAGAAGCAATCAAAAAATAAAATCAAAATACACAAACAATAGCCTCCAATATCTATTTCCATCCCCACTCAAAGAAGRCMCTTATGGTCTTATTTCCTTATGAARGAAYAATAATTTTAATTATCCTGTCCTTCAACCACAGCAGAATAACATTTTTCTAGYGTTTAAAATAAAACCACAGCCCCATCTAAAATTACAGCTTGTCCAGCGAGATTATCTTTGTTTATTGGCGGGCTGCCGAATCCTTTGCTTCTAACTGATTTTTTTTTTCTAAGCTTTTTAAATTTTTTAAATTCCTAATTTAAATTTTTTTTCTAATTTTTTCTCCCAAAACTCCTTGGTGTCCTCTGCAGCACGGGCTGGAGAGTGCAGGAAGTGACACCCATCACTGGAAAGGTCATATTGAGACTAAATTGGCCTCACTAAAATGAAAACAAATGGAAATATAAGTTGTCTTTAAATCAGTTTTGGTTTGATTTGGGTTTCCCTTTGCCCCTTCTGAAATTTCTGAATTGTTTGCCTGAGACCACTGARCTGCAGCAAAGGAAATCCACAGAGGGCGGTGAGGGATGGGAGAGGCAATGCTAAATTTAAACCTTTAAAGTGCAGGGATGGTACAGCCTGTCTTTTTTTGGGGAGGAAAATCATCATTAATGCTCAGCCCTGATCTAATTTCACATCTTTTCCATATCATTTTTATCTCAAGATAAAAATCTCAGCTTCAGTTGTAG
>NW_026624416.1:37515-38818 GCF_030028575.1 Malurus melanocephalus
AAAAAATTTAAAAAATTAAAAATTAAAATTAAAACAAAAATGAACAAAAATAAAAATAAACATAAAAATAATGAGAAATTTAAAAAACATAAAAATAAGAATAAAAATACAAATAAAAGAAGAATAAGAATCAAAATGAAAATTAAAATAAAAATTAAAATAAAAACAAAAATTAAAATTAAAACTAAAATTAAAATTAAAATTAAAATTTAAACAAAAATAAAAGTATACATAAAAACAAGAAGAATAAGACTAAGACTAAGACTAAGACTAAGACTAAGGCTAAGACTAAGACTAAGACAAAGAATAAGAATAAGAATAAGAATAAGAATAAGAATAAGAATAAGAATAAGAATAAGAATAAGAATTAAAAATAAAAATAAAAATTAGAATGAAAAATAAATAAAATAAATAAATGGATAAGCCAAAAGTGCAGAGCAGCATTTTATCCAACCAGCTGCTAATGGTTTTGGTGCTCAGACAGGGTTAATCAGACACAAAATCATTTTCTGAGACTTTTGGAAAGCTTCTTTGGCAATGATTCCAGCAATACGAAAAGTTTCAATTTCGCACAGTTTACATTGGCCTAAAGCACGTTAGGTTTTATTTTATCACACCCTGTGGGACACTTTCACTTAAAAGTCTTTTTCAAAGAGAACTTAGAGCAAATCTAGCGGCCCAGTCTGCCTCTCCTCTGTGAGCACTGAAACAAAGATTAATGAAGAATTAAACAATGAAGCAGAAATAAAAGCTTAGAATAAGTACATTCTGTAATAACAGCGTGAGTATTTATTTTGTACCTGCTTTACAGGGAGTTTTCTGATCGGAATCAGACATCTTGGAGAGTTGATAATTCCATGGAATTGTGCACTGAAGCAATGGGGAAAATGTAACTGGAGCAGTGTCTTGGTTTGAAAGACAAGTGTTTGCCAATGAAGGCAAGGACCCCCCTCTGGAGTGGTGGATATGACCCCCGTGCCCTCCGAATTATTATAATTTGAAAAAAAGTTGTGGGCTTCTAGGCAAGAATATGGGGAAAAGGAAATAACAGTTTTTACTAATATGTATAACAAAGTGAAATAAGTAATAACAACAATAGCAACAACCAGCCCAGCCACAAACCCAGTGACAGCCTCACGCAGAGATCCTCACCTGATTCCCCGGTGGCTGCAGAGGCGCTGTGGCGCGGGTCCTGGCTGATTCAGATCTCCCACGTGGCCAAGGACGGGCACAAAACCAACAGGGATGGATGGAGAAAAAGGTTCCTCTGCAAACTCACAGCGGAAACACCGATCTCGGTGTT
>NW_026624416.1:39689-41650 GCF_030028575.1 Malurus melanocephalus
GGCGTGAAAATCCTGAAGGGAAAGGGAGGAAGAGTGGGGCAGGTGGGAAAATTCGGCTACTGAGAAGGTCCAGACTCCCCATACCCAGCCCAGACGAGCTCCGTGCCCCCATTTCGTGTCCCTRGGATTAAAACTGCTCCAGCTCTGCTGTCCCTTTGTCACCAGAGCCATCAAAACAAGGAGTCCATCAGTCATTGTAACACAGCTTTAAAATTATCATTTTGAGCACCCCACGGTGGATTTATATCTCTAGAGTGAAGTATAAAACACTGATACTCAAAGTCCCTGTTTCACTCTAGAGACCAAGTTTTTATGTGTCTTTTGCAATAAGTTTATAGAAAYATATATTTTTACTTTTTAATTTTTTTTAATACATAGAAATATATYTTTTAAAATCAAATTTCTCTTTTTYTACACATGCTGCTGTTTGGAGGTTAACCCCCATGAAATTAAGCGACTGTACCGTCAGGGAAAATGGTGAACAATTATCACAATTCCATATTTATCCATTCAGACACAAGTAAGATTGCTTAAGAGCCCTACAGGGAAATAAAGAATGTATTTTTGCCCTATAGGCAAATCCCAAATACAACTTTCCAGAGATCTTTTTAAAGATCTTTTTAAAGATTTTCCTATGTGTACAGTCAAGTTGCTTGAGGTTTTAATGACYTGTCTAATTGGGCAGTTACTCCAATATATTAATTAGACTAAGGGCGTTGTTCCCAGCACCTGCAGCTTCCCCCTGGTAATCCTGAAGGAAAAAAAAAAAAGGAAATATTGCAGTATTTCTACTCTGAAATATTCTCCTGAAATATTTCATGCCTGGCAGAGCCTTGTCCTACCCACAGGGATCCTGCAAGGCAGGTGCAAATGGTGAAATTTACCCTTTCTACAGAAATTTCACAGACAAAATTGGATTCTGAGTTCAAACCTTTGAACTGCTGCTGGCAGCCAGGCAGAGGGAATCCAGGGACAGGAAATCAGCAATCTGCACAGGCACAGATGATATCTGCCTTCRTCCCTCAGTTCTGGCAAATTATTGATCAAAATAATTGATCAATGTCAAATTATTGATATTGAGCCTGGCCAAGTTACCCATGTTCACCTCCTTAATGACATTTTCTTTATAGGAAATGATGTGGGAAATAAAACCTCTTTCCCTTTGTAAAGCCTCTAGAAATTTTTATGAAAAAGTGGGTTTTGTGAGACACATCAGAAGCCCAGGACATCACATTTGTGAAATGTGAACTCTTCCACGAGGAGAAAGAAGGGTTTTTCAGGAATGTGTCCCACCTTCATCTTTGTCCTGTTCCAGCTGCTGCTGAGACACTGTGGGATTTAATTTATTTTTTTTTACTTATTTATTACTTCTCTTTTTTAATTTTTTTTCTTTATTTTTTTTTTTTTTAATTTTTTACATTTGTACCCACGGCTCTCCTGTGTCCCTGGAACAGCCACCCTTTGGGCTCGATGAATATTTTCTGTGCTCAGAATTGTCGGCTCTGGCTACCAAACATTGCTCTGTCAGCAGAACAACTTCAAATGCACAAAACAATGTGCTGTCCTCAAAAACCCGACAGCCAGAAGAAATCACCCCTCTGGGCTCAGGGAATGAGAGCTGCTGCTATGCAGGATGCAAGCAAGACAAGTGTGAGTGCTTTAAACAAGATTTGCATTAAATGGGGTCCTGATATTTGACATTGTGGGGTTTTGCTGGTTTTGTTTTATGGGTGAAGCCCTGTGTAAGCGCATATCAACTTCCAGATATTCCAGATATTCCAGATATTCCATTTCATTATATTCCATATAATGCAGCTACACTCTGGCACCATCCATGTGTGAATTCTGCTGTTCTTTAGGGGTTTTTTGTGATACTGGCTGATCATTAGGAAAAAAAAACAAAACAAAGAAGAAGAAGAAAGAAAAAGAAGGATCCAGGCTACCTATCTACAGTTTAAGCA
>NW_026624416.1:42107-45511 GCF_030028575.1 Malurus melanocephalus
TTGAAGAGCAAGTTGTAGCAAGTAGATGTCACTTTTAAAAAAATTTTAACCTGAATTTCTGGGAATGCATTCTGCACAGAATTCATGTGAATCCTTTCATGGATCCCGACTCTCCAAACTGCGTTTTCCTGTCCCTCTGACCACTCTGCCCACCCTGATGGTCAGTCACTGCCTTTGCAGCATGACAGATCCCAGTGTAAGAGACCGTACTAAAGATCCTTGACTGTCTCACGATCATCGATCATCGAGACTGAACACCCCAAAAAGGAGAACCCCGAGGGGAAGAAAGGGGGACTCTTTGCTTAAAGGAGTCCGAGCCGGGTCAAGGTGGGGCCAGATTTCCAGCTCCTAGGCTGGAAGGTACAGCATGTCAACCATGGATGGCTGTGCTGCTTCTGAAAGAAAGAGAGCGGTGTGACCCCATACTGCACACCTCATGGAACAATGGACATTCTCTCCCCACCGCTCGGCCGATTTCTCCATGCTTTGCAAGTTTCCATCAGGTTTCAACCCCCTGACTTGCTGCCAAGACCCCRATAGGTGTTGTGGCTTATGGGATCTTCTTTTGTTCCCTTTCTTGGGAATTTTTCTTTCCCATTTTGTTGCTGGGATACACTGATTGCMAGGTCATCCTCTTGATGGCAGGGCGATTAGTAAAGACAATAGGACCTACACCCCACCCAAACGATCTTGCTAAGTACTGGGAGGGGGTGTGTGTGGGTGTGGTGGTGGTGGATAACTATATATACTGCCCTGCTTGGCTCAGAGGGCAGTTGGCCTGCTACCTGTGGAGCAGAGCTCGACTGCTCTTTGGTTCCTGTTTTTGCTGCACTGTGATCTTCTGCCTCGATCTGAACCAGACGGGACCTGCGCCACAGCACTCCTGCAGTCACCAGGGAATCAGGTGAGYATCTCTGTGTGAGGCTGTCACTGGGTTTGTGGCTGGGCTGGTTGCTGCTATTGTTGTTATTACTTATTTTCACTTTGTTATACATATTAATAAAACTGTTATTCCCTTTCCCTCATATTCTTGCCTGGAAGCCCGTGATTTTTTTTCCAAAGCTATAATAAGTCAGAGGGAAGGGGGGATCATATCCACCACTCCMAGGGGAGGGTACCTGCCTTTATTGGCAAAACACCTGTCTTTCAAACCAAGACAATAGGGCTCCCCCCGACGGATGCCGGTGAACCCTGGAACCTCGGAGGATTCATCTGAGCCGTTGGTAGCTATAACCCCACCCTCTCTCTCTCTCTCTCTTTATCTCTCTTTCTCTCTCTTTCTCTCTCTTTCTCTCTCTTTCTCTCTCTCTCACCCTCTTCTATCGCAAAATATCCAAATAAATTATTCTGGATTATTTAAAGCATATCTATTTGCCCCTTGTTTTCTTTTGCACTCTGAGATTCTGATAACGAACCCTCACAACTCCCGCTTGAGTTAAGCAGATCGTGACACCCAGAGATGAAGGATAGCCACAGGAGACCCCGTGTCACTGCTCCTGGGCCACCAGGGCAAGGAAAGAGGCACCTGCAGCTCTCCTTCCAGCCAAGAGAAGGAAAATAAATCCCTCTTTCTTCAGAATCTCGTGCCTTTGGAGCACAGCTACCAAAAATGGGCTCCGGGACTCCCAAATTTCAACAGACAAAACAGAAGAGTTATTGTTGCAGTAAGTGGGGAGGAAAAGTCACTTGCTGCTCTTTATTTTTACTTATTCTTTCTCTTTGTGTAGTTTTACTTTTTAATAATTTTTATTTCCATTTTTATATTTTATTATATTATATTATCCATTTATATATTCTATTTCCTTTTTTTTATTTTATTTCCATTTTTTATATTTTATTATAAGCAATGCACAAAAAGAACATCTGTTTGGAGAAGGAGCATCTTTAAGTGCTGCCTCTTGCTCAGGATTTTTCCTGAATTTTCCAAAATTTCCTTGTACTGCTCTGTTTTCCCAGGGAGGTACAAGCCTAAATCACACAGCTTTTCCTGTTAATTTTCCTCAAAAGAAGGAATGCCACTGAGGCATTTCTGAGTCACCTGCAGGGAGAGGAAATGGGAAGAGTGAGCACAGTTATGGGGACAATTTGTGTTCCCCTCTCCTCACCCACACTGAGTGCATCCCAAATCCCAAAATCACCCACTGGACCAACAGGAAAATCCATTCCTTGCTGGTACCAGCCCTTCTGGAGCAGGGATGGTGAGTGAGAGATCAGAGTCTGAATGGATGCTGAATAATTTAAATTTTTAAGTAGAATGAGGAATGAATTCTGCAGTCACAGAGACTCCAGTAAAATTAATAATTTTATTAAAATTATAATTTATAATTAATTAAATTAATATTTAATCATAAAATTAATAATTTCAATAAATTCCAAGCCATTTGAATGGACAAGGCTTGTTCATTACAGCCCAAGAAGGACAGGATTCAATAGATGGAGTACAACCCATAAATAAAGATTTTCTATTTCCTTATTTTATTATACACTAAGCATAAGTGACGGATCTCCCACGACTTCCCACTGAAAAATTTAAAATTTTTACTCAGACCATACACATCAAATGCCATCTGATTCTTCACCACGTGCAGCTGTCACTGGGTTTGGGTTGGGAGATATAAATTTGTTAAATTCGTGGGAGGTAAATTTACAGAAGACTCCAAGTCCTCTGAAATCCAGGAGAGAAACACACGTGGAGCTGCAAAACCGAAGTCTGATTGAGCAAAATTCCTCACTGAAACACACCTGGAGATAAAAGATGATGTTTTTTTTTTAAAAAAAAAAAAAGGAGAGAGAGAAAAAAGTTACTCAGAATAGTTAATTTTATAAATATTAGAGAGAAAGGATCCTCTTGGTCAAAAGATAGCAGTGAATTATTAGCAATGATGATGATGATGATGATGATGATGATGATGATAATAATAATAATAATAATAATAATAATATATTTAATATAATAATTATATTATTTCATATAATAAATATAATAGTTGTTATCATTAAATATAATTATTAAGTATTTTAAATATTATTATTAAATGAATATTATTAAATGTTAAATATTATTATTAAAAATAATATATTTAATATAAGAATCATATGATAATATGATAATATAATATTATAATATAATTATATAATAATTTAATAATTATAATTATTTCATATAGTAAATATAATAGTTGTTGTTGTTGTCGTTGTTGTTGTTATTATTATTATTATTATTATTATTATTATTATTATTATTATTATTATTATTATTATTATTATTACTACTACTACTAAAGTCATCCCAGCGAAATATCTTGGTTGAGCCTTTGGTTTTCTGAGCTGTGCTCCAGCCCCTTTCCAAGAGGAATCCCACGAGTGCTGAGAAAAAGCTGAAAAGAAATCTGAGCAAGTGGAAA
>NW_026624416.1:46005-48767 GCF_030028575.1 Malurus melanocephalus
ATATAATAATCTGCGCCACAGAGATCACCCACAGCCACCACCACCACAGGGCCCAGCTCTARATTTCYGCTGGATTGTTAAAATGGGTTAAARATACCCAAAAGGGAGATTCCTCTGTGGAAATACTCGAGTTGAGTGCCTCCAAAGAGGGTTTTTTAAGCAATGAAATCCCTGGATATCCTCACATCCCAATTTCCACACTCTTTTGGACCAGAGTTTGGTAATTGGGCCTTCCTTCACTAGGCCCTTCCATTTTTTCTGCTTGGATGGTTTATTCTTTTATCTCTCTTTTATCTCAGCAGCTTCTAGTAATGAATTTGGCTTCCTCATCCTCTGATTTGAATAGCCCTGGGGATTTTTTATTGATAAAAATTCAGCAAAACTGGGGTGAAAGCTCAGTGAGAGGCTTGGGCAGAGCTAGCTCCTGCCGGTGAGCACTTTACACTGGTTCCTGGTAAAAGTAATGGTTTTTATGCTAAAAATGTTCTATAAAAGTGCAAAACATCCTACTTGAGTTGTGCACCAAATCACAAACAACTGAAAAAAAAACATTGACAGACTCAGAGAATAAAATTCCCTCAAATCTGAGGCCACAAAAAAGGCAAAGATCAGAAGCGGCTGTGCTGGAAAGAAATCCTGTGAATTAATCATGTAAGCGTGATAAAATATTATTAGTTTTGAACGATGAGGGTGAAAGAACATTTGTTTACCAAAGGTCACTCTCCCAGCTCAGGGGGGTGGATTCTAAAGAGCACAAGTTGGAAAATTCTCCTCAGTTTTTGTGTTATTTCACCCTTGGGTGTTGTTTGCAGCACAAAGAAATTGTTCTGCTGGCCATTGGAACACTTCAGGAAAAATTGGCATCACTTAAAGCAAAAAAACCTCACTGCTGGAATAAGTATTTATTAAATATTAAAAAAATTAAAAAATTTAAAAAAAATAATAAAATAAAATCATCCCAGCCTGAAACTACAGATCCTGTGTCAGCAGAAGAAATTGAGCTGGGACTGTGGATCTTGAAACCATCACCTCTGGAAAAGAGAAGAAAATTAATTTTGGTGGGTGGAGAGCAGCGTGAGCACACTTCTGGGGAAAAAAAAGCTTTTCTGGAATGATCTGCTGGTGTGGAAGGAGCATCCCATTCKTGATTTCACAAGGATTTCTGAGCAGGAAGCACTGTGATAAAGGACGCGGTGAAATTACCAAAGAAACRGTGAAAATCGCTTTTCCCAGACTATCAGCATCAAAGAAAAGTTAACATAAAATTGCTTTTTCTCATTTAATTTTATTTAATGAGTGCAATGGTAGTCTCCTYGGAATTCAGTGCCTCTCACACCATTTATCATCCTGATTTCCAGCTCACAGAAATGCAGAAAATAAAGCATAATTTTTAAATGTTGTTGCTTCYCTGGCAAGAAATAACATTTATCCTATGTGAAAACAGTCCGGGGGCTGCTTTATTAAAATAGTTACATCAGTTACTCAATCTCATGGAAAAAAACAATAAAAAAATCGCTTTAAACTAAAAATTGCTTTAAACTCTGATGAGGCACCGGTAAGAATCTTTCTAATGCGAATACGTGCTGGAAGTTATTTTAAAAACATATTATTCTGAACAACAGAATAATATTATAATGTTTTTCCAAATGCACACTTGGTACACTTGTGGTTTTTGCCAACATAATTTAATGAAGAATCCTTTACCACCCCAAATGGACAGATTCTAAATCCTCTTTTTCAGAATGAGAATTCTTATGAAAAATTGAGGAATTAATAAAATAATGATGAGGAATCACGGTGAGCTTTGCACACTCCCAGCTTCGGGAAGAGGGAGCTGGATACGTGTATTGTTTATATTTTAATTTATGCAAATTAATGTGCATGCTCTGTGTGCATTAAAACATGTGGTTATTTTCAAATTTTAACACAGAAAAAGAAAAATTGAATAAATCCTGAATTTATCTCACCACCTGAGCTATTTAACACTGCAGGATCCTAAAACCTGTAGTCCCTGGAAGAAGAACAAAAAACAGAAAAGAGAACAAATTTTCTGCTACTCCAGTGTTAAAGGGAGAGATTGTGTGACAGATTCTGGTAATTAATCACAGAATTTTGATTTTTCTAAATATAGGATTACGTATGAAAATTTTTAAAAATAAAAGATACTAAATATTTGTGCAGCTTTTTCTGTGTAAACTTCTTGTTCTAACAGCACAGAAGTCGAGGAGAGAAATAGAATTGTGCAGGTGAAGAAGCTGGAAGTTCTTTATTTTTTGGGGAAAAAATCCAAAATTGTATAAAAAACTCCAAAATAGAATTTAAAAAAACCCTAAAATGGGATAAAACCCCCAAATTGGGATAACCCCCCCACTAAGGTGGGATTAAAAAAAAAAAAAAAAAAAAAAAAAAAAAACCAGGTGGGATTTAAAACAAATAAACAAAATGGGATTAAAAAAATTTAAAAGAGGAATGAAAAAAAACCAAAAAGTGGGATTAAAAACAAACCAGAATGAGATTTAAAAAACTAAAATGCGATTTTAGAAAAACTCCAAATTGGGATTAAAAAAACAAAAATGAGATTAAAAAGAAAGAACTAAAATGAGATTTAAAAAAATCCAAAAATCGGATAAAAAAACCTGAAATAGGATTTTTAAAATGGCATTAAAAAAAACCAAAATGGGATTAAAAACAAACCAAAATGGGATTAAAAAAAAACCCAACAAATTGGGATTAAAAAAACCCAAAATGAGATTAAAAAGAAA
>NW_026624416.1:49725-51553 GCF_030028575.1 Malurus melanocephalus
GATGACTCGAGGTTTGGGAGAGTCCTCAGGATTGTATAAACTTCTGCTCCTCGGCCCTGTGATGTGCAGGATTTGGGAACAGCACCCAAATTTCAGCTCGTGGGTGCCGCAGAAACACAAAAATAAAGATATTTCATTTCCAGAGGGACAGAAAACGCAGCCTTTAAAAAAAACACTGCGCAATAAAACTGTCAAGATATTAGAAAATTGGCCAAATCTGCAGTTTTTCTCACCAAACCTCGTGCCTCAAAACACCTCACAACCGCAATTTCAAATTTGTGTCATTGTCATGAAGGGTTTAGCGGGGATTGCACCAATATTTACACAAATTCAGAAAACCCATAATGATTTTTTTTCTGAGCAGCAGAGGTGTTTTTACTTGAAATCCACCCATTTTCACTTCTCGGTTATCAAATATTCCAAATATATGTATCTGATATATCAAATATCAGACCTYTGCAATAAAACACTCTGTGGGTCTGCAGCAGAGAGAAAATCACACATTTTCACACTGGGAAATGGGCAATATTCACCGTGAGACAGAGAATTTTTAAAAAAATCCCAATTTTTTTGATTATTAAAAAAAAATTGGGATTGTTAAAAAAAAATACCCTTACCCAGATCTGGGATGGGAGGGGAGCGGAAAAACCACATGGATTTGGGGCAAAAAATGCATGGTTGGAGTRTAAAGTGAATTTTTTTTTGTGATACAGATGGGGAGAAGCTCTGAGACCCCCGCTCGGACACCTCTGGGGTCACACACCCCATTTTTGTCCTTTGTTTTTTGTTTTTTGTCTTTTATCACATGAATCAGAAATTACGTCATTCTGAATAGCTTTTGCAATCATTATTTTGATATTTGATACACAAATGGAGAGAGAAAAAAAAAATCACTCAACAGCTCTTTTGTAGTTTTATATTTATGCTGTTGTATTTGCATCCGCTCGTTTTCTGAAACAGCTCCAAAGCAAAACTTTCAGAGGTACATGTTATTAAAAATATAATTATTGTTGTGTTTATTGTGTTATTGGTTATTATTATATAGCATATTACATGTTATGTTATAAATATAATGTAATATAATATAATATAATATAATATAATATAATATAATATAATATAATATAATATAATGTAATGTAATGTAATGTAATGTAATGTAATGTAATATAATGTAATGTAGTACAACGTAACATAACATAACATAACATAACATAACATAACATAACATAACATAATTAATATAATATAATGGAATATAATGGAATGTAATGTAATATAATATAATTAATATAATATAATGTAATGTAATATAATATAGTATAATATAGACATAATATAATATAATATAACATAACATAATATATCATAATATAACATAATATATAGTATATAATATATATGATATAACATATTACATTATATATATTATATATTACAATATATTGTATTATAATATTCATTAAAAATATATTTATTTTAAAAACTACGGCTGCTAGAGGCAATGTGGATAAAAGAAAAGCAAGSTGGCTGAAAAATCTGTAAATGGTGGCTTGGGAGCAGAAAGATGGGCAAGAAAAACACTTTTTTTAACAAAAAAGTGCAAAACTTGTGCGAAAAGCAGAGTCTGAAAGTGCCGTGCTGTGTCCTGTGAATTGTTAACCTTGGCAGGGAGCAACTGGATCACTGCACTTTGGATGCCAACCAAAAAAAATAATAAAGCAGAGTTTCAGTCAAAAATAATAGTGCTGAACCAAACACTGAGAGGGATGGACAAACATCATCCATCATTGTGCAAGCTCCTTTTCTTGCTTTTTTTCTTTTTTTT
>NW_026624416.1:52453-54575 GCF_030028575.1 Malurus melanocephalus
GACTGCAGTTTTCTGACTTTTCCCCACACAGAACAGACAAAACATCCAGAATTTCACTAATTTCACCAATGTGGCTGGAAAACACAGCACAACCATCTGTCCAACGGCCGAAAAATCAAAAAAAAAAAAAAAATCCTGTGTACACTGAAATCACTCTGCTCCTCCTTCACCAGCTCAGGGAGAGTTGGAAAAAAATGTGATTCAGAATTGGAGAAAAATTCTGCAGCTTTTGACACTTCAGAGCTTGAACATTTGCTGCAATTGAATGTATTTTCAAAAAAAAAAAAATTAAAATTTCACTGTTGGCACTCAGAAAAAGTGCAGAATGAAGCAGTGAGGTTTTAATTAACTGCTGATTAATAACCAGAGGAAAGGATTCAGTTGAAACCACATGTGTTCACAAGATGATCAAGTCCTCAGAATTAACATTATCCCATCAATAAAAATTTTATGTGGTGTTTTGGCCCAGCCATAAAATGAAAGGTTCTTGATTGATGAAGCCATAATTAAAATAAAACACATCTTCAACAGCTGTTCACATCAGAAAGAAACTGGAAATTGTGAAAAAAAAGAAAAGACCATGGACATGGGGTAGAAAAGTTGGAATAAAGGAAGAGAGAATAATTCAGATACTAAAAAATCACGAATGGCACAACGGAATTCCTCAAGCTCCTGAAAACAGGAGGTGGTGTTTCACAGCATCATGGAATCAGCTGAAAACTTGGAAAATTTGAAAAAATTGTCAGTTTATTTGTGCAGCGTGGCAGAACAATGTGATCTGAGCTTCAGAGGGAGCACAATTGCTGAGCCCAAAAGTGAAAATCATCCTGAGGAAGAAATGACCGCTCGCTTTTTAAAAGAAGAATTTCAGCCACCTTCAGCTAAACTGTGATTTTGTGTTGCAGCTTTCATTTAAGGCAATGAAATTAATCTGAAGAATTATTAAAGAAATTAATCTTTTCATAGCTTCAGAATTTCGAAAGAATTTTGAAGGGACAAGGAGCCAAGCCGACCTCATTACGGACAAAATTATTTAAGGGCGACACTGAAACCCAAAACCAGGAGTAGTGAAAGGAGAAAGGGTCAGGGCCACTCAGAGAAATCCCAAAATTCACTTTGCAGCAGGAAATTTGTCTTGTAGGATGTGCTAATCAGCTTTTGAGAAATAAACTGAAGAACTTATAAATTGGGAGATAAATTGAAGCTGAGTCTTTCCCTCAAGCGAGGGGCCAAATTGCTGCTTTACAGGTTCAGCATGTTCCGCTTGATGTTTAATGTGAAATAAACACTAATTATAACACTTTTGTCCTAATTCTTTGCCAATTCTTTTTAAAAAGTATCCAATTCACCAACCTGAAGAGCCTCCTCTGGTATTTTCCAGCAGTTTTTGAGGTCACTTGCAGTTTTTTAGGGTTTTGTTTTTCTGGTGTGGGTGCAGGGAATAATGAAGATCAAGTTTTTTTGGTTTGGGTTTTTTGTTTGGTTTTCTTTAAATTTTTTTTTTGTTTCGTTTTGTGGGGTTTTGTTCTGTTTTGTTTGGGGATTTTTGTTTTCTTTTTTGTTTGTTTAAAATTATTTACTGTTTTAAATTATTAAAATAATTTAATATTTTGTTATGTTAAAATTACTTGTGTGTGCATTCATGTCTCTGCACACGTGCATACACGCATACATATGCATTGYATTAAATAATTTTAATTTTTATGGCAACTGGATATTTAAATTTGTATTTAAAAGGGGAGAAATCTTTGAGTACTGAACAAAATGAGCTGCTCATTGCAGAGCAGTGCAGGGTGATGTTAAAAAGGACAGTATTGTGTCCATACAAAAACAAGAAAATTCAGAACCCAAGACAGAGGAAGAGCCCCTGAAAAACAGAATTTATATATATAAACAGATTTTATATATATATATATATATATTTGTGCTCAGCCTTGAGAGGGAGAAATCCAATCTGAATATCACAGATTTGGACTTCTAAGCACAGAAATTTCCCGTTTCTACTCATTTTGGGTTAGGATTTGGAGAAAAATGGGATTATCTGACTGCTGACTGCAGGTTGCTTTACAGGAAAATATCAGCAAATATCAGATATCCACAGGTAAACCTGCACCTTACATCT
>NW_026624416.1:55767-66751 GCF_030028575.1 Malurus melanocephalus
ATCTGTGTATATAATTGAAAAAAAAAAAAAAAAGTTATTATGAAAATTACTTTTCCTTCTATGTCCTGGGCCTTGTGCTTTAACTTGAGTTATGTGTCACCCAAAAACTCAGATAATGAGAAATTTTGGGAAGAAGGTGACACATTTGAAGGACAAATCTGAGCTTAGGGAGCACTGCACAGAGGAAGATAAATTTGGGAATGTCTGGGARTTCCCAGCACAGGGCCTGTTTTTGCACCAGGGAAAAACCCTATAAAACCACATGTCTGAGTGGCTGCTGTAACTCAGCAGCGATCAAAATATTTTCTGATGTTAGAACATAAAGGGAAAAGAGGTAAAAAGTGAGAAAAATAGTGGGGGAAGCCCCCTTCAGAAGCAGCAGGGGTTTGAGGTTTGGGGTTTGGGGTTTGGGGTTTGGGTTTTGGGGTTTGTCCTGCTCGGGGTTTTATTCCTCACATCAGGAAACTCGGTCTGATTTCTGTGGGTTCCTGGGAAAGGGGAAAACTCAACCAGAACCAAATCAAGGGCTCAGATTTCCCCATTTCAGGGAATAAAACTATCACAAATCCATGTTACAATATTGTGATGTCCTTCCACAAACCCCAAACTGCCTCAAGTCACTCACACACCGCACTGAGCCCGTTCCTCCCTTAGAATTCACCCTCCRTTATCAAAACTTCCTACTTAAGAGGCTGAAAAATTACTTTGAGGCACTTTTAAGGTCAATCCCGCAGAATTTTGGGCTGATGGGAAGTCATTAAATAGTTGGGAATATTTTGAGTTAATTTCCAGAGGCGCTGGCCCCTCTGGGATGTCACCACCAGCAACATCCCCATCGCACCAGTCTGGACTAAAACAGACTTCCAAACTCTGCATGCGCTGTGTTTTACCAGGAAACACTCAAATTCTCAAAAATGGAGATTTTTTTAAAATTTTTTGGAGATTTTTTTTTAATTTTTCTGAATATTTTTGCAATTTTTTGGATGTATTTTGGATTTTTTGTTTTTTGTTTTTTTTGGTAATTTTGGGACTTTTTGGGGTATTTTTTGGGTTTTTGGGGTATTTTTATGGGATTTTTAAAATTTTTTGGGAGGTATTTCTTAGGGAGGGCTCCTCCAAAAATGAGAGATTTTTTTGGGGATTTTTATGAACTTTTTGGATTTTTTGGGGATTTTTGGGGGGATTTTTTGGGTTT
Source organism: Malurus melanocephalus (assembly GCF_030028575.1). Taxonomy (NCBI): domain Eukaryota; kingdom Metazoa; phylum Chordata; class Aves; order Passeriformes; family Maluridae; genus Malurus; species Malurus melanocephalus. Next base: position 56,963 of record NW_026624416.1, read on the forward strand.
GGTAATCCAAAATTTCCATTTGCTATGGAAATCACCAAATCAAAGTGAAATCACAGCGAGGGGTCCTTGGCAAGCAGCAGAAGTGTCACCAAAGCTCGGTGACACTTAATCACATCCCTCTTATAACCCAACCCGGACCCTGCACAGAATCTGTGGGGTGTTTTTTGTGCTGGAAGCCAAACCTGGGACCAGAAAAAGCATTTTTTTTTTGGTCAGATGTTGACAGAGCACAGCATGTTGGCTTTACAACCATCCCATGAACTCAGAGTTTAATGGGATTGTCCTTAATTTATAACATTTATTAATGTTACTGTGGTGAGAAATTCATACGATCACACAGGCACTTGAGAGACACTTCCAGAGAGACCCAGAGGTGTCAGTTTTCAACAAAAAGGCAAAAACTTGAGGTTCAGAACCAGCAAAGGTGGAATGGCTGAGTTCACACTGGAAACATCCCCATCGAGTGCTGGTGAGGCAGATCCATGTGAGCAGCGACAGGCTAAACCTGAAACTGAGGCCAGATATGAAAATAAATGGCATTTATGCCAGCTGAGTGATCAGGGAGAGAGAGAAGATGTGATCAAAAAAGGGGAAAAAAAAAATTAATCAAAGAAAGGGGAAAATAAAAAAAAAAAAAAAAAAAAAAAAAAAAAAAAAAAAAAAAAAAAAAAAAAAAAAAAAAAAAAAAAAAAAAAAAAAACAAAAAAAAAAAACACAATTAATTACTGCAGTACTTGAAAGTGGAATGAGCCAGTAACGAGTGAATCCACCCAGGTTCACAAGGCCTGCCACTGCTTTTGACAGCCCTGTGGCTTCTGATTGGCCAGCCCTGGTCTGCACTCTTCATCACACAGCCAGGACCTGGCTGAGGGAAGATTCAAACCTGTGCTCCACTGGCAGCTCCTTCTTGTYCTGTGTGGAATTGGTTTTTGCACCATTCTTATAATTTTTGGTATTTTGTGCTGCAGGAACAAAGTGAGCTCAGAGTGAGCAGCTTGGAGGAGGGCAGCAYATATTTGGGGTTGAATAGCCATGGGGATGTGGGGAAAGATGGGAAAGGTGATGGATCAATGCCCAAACCGATATCTCAGCATTGTCCCTGTCACGATCTGCTTAATTCAAAGAGAAGTCATGAAGGTTCGTTATCTGAAACTCAGAGTGCAAAAAAAAAGGGGAACAAGTATATATTCAAAATCATGAGCAATTTTATTGGATTTAAGCGATAGAAGAGGGTGAGAAGGAGAAAAAGAGAGAGAGTGAAAGAGAGAGAGTGGGGCTATAGCTACCAACGGCTCAGGTGAGTCCTCAAGGACCGAATTCCATGGATTCGTTGAAGTTCATTGGGGAGATCTCGTCAGGGTCTTTTCAGAGAGACTTTTTATAATCTTTTCGAAAGCGTGTGGCAGTAGGCCAGGGGGTTGTGAAGTATGGAAAAACCAGCCAAGAGGTGGGGAAAGACTGTCCATTGTTTTATAAGGTGTGCAGCACAGACCATGCAGTTCTTCTCCGCCTTCACATCAGGAACGGTGCAACCATCCATGGCTTACATGTTGTACTCACCAGCCTAGGAACTGGAAACTTGGCAGACATTCCACCTTGATCTGGCTCGGACTCCTTTGAGCAAAAATCCCCCTTTTCTCCCCCTTGGGGGTTTTTGGGGTGTTCAGTTGCTGCAGCCCGGCACAGGAAAGACGACATGACTTCCGAGAGAAGCAGGTCCAGGTTCTTCTTTATTCACCTCCTTACCAGTAAACTAGCATGAGTTATATACACTTTTCTTATCTCCCGCACATGCAGTTACACCAATCACACAAGCCTCAGCCAATCACATGGCCAGGCAGCTTCCAATGTCCATGCTCCATGATCCTTGTTGTAATTGGTGGGCCAGCTTCACTTGACCAATGCTGTTCACCTCCATGGCTGGCTGCGTCAGCTTGTCCGGCCCTTACTACGTCAGTTAGGCCATGCCCACACTACTCGGTGAGTCCGGCCCATACTAAATCCGAGCCCAGCCCCCATACACAGCTGTAAGACAGTGAGGGCCACCACATTCAGTCGCTGTCCTTCTTGATGATCGTGAGACAGTCGAGGGACTTACGTACGGTCTCTTACTGTCCCTCACCCAGAGCAGCGGTGGCTGCCCCTGGCAGCGTCCAGGGCCAGGCTGGACATTGGGGCTGGGTGGAGCTGGATGGGATTTAACCCCAACCAATCTGTGAGTCTGTGATTCCATTCGCCTCATCACTGGATGGGAACTGAGTTTGTCAAAACGAATCTTCCCCTAAAGCAAGGGAAAATGGTGGGTTCTTGCCCCAAAATCAGCTTCCCACGGGGTGATCTGCCCCTTGTGTCCCCTGGAAAACAAGGATTCCAGGTGAGCAGGGGCTGTTCTCACCTTCCTTTTGGGATGGATGAGCTCCAGACATTAAAATCTGTGCTGAAACATTAAAAAATACCCATTCTGAGCGATTCTTGGCTTTGCTGTGAGATTTATCAGGCAGAAGCCAATGCCTGGGTATTCACAGGCTCACTGCTCCACGAATTTGAGCATTTTCATTTATTTCACGTGAGATTGAATTGTCCATGCCCAGACATTATATCCCTGTTGGAGTAAAAACTGGAGATTTGAAGAAATGAACACATCTTGCAAATACCTGAACCACTGCCAGGTCTGTCAGCCACAGTGGCTGAAAAGAGAAAGAAAGAAAGAAAGAAAGAAAGAAAGAAAGAAAGAAAAAGAAAGAAAGAAAGAAAGAAAGAAAGAAAGAAAGAAAGAAAGAAAGAAAGAAAGAAAGAAAGAAAGAAAAGAAAGAAAAGAAAGAAAGAAAGAAAGAAATCTTTCTTTCTTTCTTTCACCATTGTCAATAAATATCCTCGACATTGCCTCATGAAATTCCCTTTATTTATCCTTGCTACAGGGATGGAGCAGCAACAAAACCAGACAGGAGGCAGTGAGGAGTGGCTGCCAGTCCCTAACCACTCACAGGGACATAGATGGACAGGTTAATTAACAGACAGGTTAATTAGCAGCCAGCCAGATATCACTGATCTCTGGAGAGGATCAATCAGAGGGCACCCCCTCATTGCGGATTTTCAGGGTGAGGTGAACAGGATGATGGAGAATCCCCTGCAGGGTCCCTGTCCCCCAAAATCTGCATTAGGGGGTGTTTTGAGGGTGTTTTTGAGCCCCATTCCAGGCTGGGCTCTGATCCTGTGATAAAATTCATCCAAAAAAGATAATAAACTCAGTCATCGCCATTTTCTCAAATGTTTCTGCAAATAAATGAAGAATTTGGGATCTCCGAGCTGTTAATTTTATCAATCTCCAGACCTGTCTGCTGGGACACCCTGTAGGATAAATCTCTGGGAGCTCAAGCTGAACCAACCCAGCTCACTCAGTCAGGAGCCAAAACCTTTAAACAACCCAAGAAAATTTCGGGATCCTTCTCTTGTCACCCTGGTGACATTCGCAGGGCTCGGGGAATAAAGCCACAGATGTGAAAAACTGAAATAAACGCACCCCAGAGGTTTCCATTCCTCAATTTCTGCCACATCCAGGGCGGATGAGGTGAGGCTGGAGGGCAGAAAATCCCAAATTTGCAGGGCTGACCCCCAACCCACCACAGCAAACCCTCCTGTCTATGCATCATCCCCTTCTCAGTCCATTTTCCATTTTGGATACCAAATATTGGAGAAATGAGCAAAATCTTTCCAGAAAAGGGCCCAGAATCTTTCTGTTTTTGAAAAAGGGTTTGTCTCGGTTTTGAGACAATGTTTTCAGAGAAAAAACGTTACAGGGAAACGTTTCCTCTGAAATGAAAATAAATTTGATAATTTTTTCCCCACCAACAAGAAATAGATGCTGGGCAAAAAATGTGAAGAGAAAAAGGGTAGTTTATTAACAAAAACACAGTGCCCACAGGACACAGATAAAGAGTAACCGTTAGATCACAAGGACACAGATAAAGAGTAACCGTTAGATATTAAAAAAAAAACTCGCCACACGGCGTAGACAAGATGGCGACTCTGCCCCTGGGAAAAGAAACAAAAGAAAAACCCACGTGGCCATTCTTGTAACAGTGGCAAAAAGAAAACCCAAAAAAAAAAAACGGTACCACAGTCCTTTCTTCCCAGTGGACGGATCAGAGGGCTTGGCGTGCCTCCGCTGCCAGCCCGGTTCGCTTCCAGAATCCCGGACGAGATGGAGCCACGCAGCCCCTCCCTCGGCGGGACCGCCCCAGGAGCAGCAGGAGACGTAGAGGGGATGTCCGAGGAAAAGTCGCCAAAGCCAACAAACAGAGCTAGCCGAAACTGCAACATGGTAACTCTGCTGCACACAGCAAGCAAGGACTCCCACGGCGACAAGCAGAGCCAGAGCTGAGCTCCAGAAGCCCCAGCTGCGTGGCAGCGACGGTTTTTTTAAACTGCCCGCACTGCCTTCCCAGCAGCCCCTGCTCTTTCTTCCGCGTTACATTTAAAAGTACAAACACCTTTTGGGCGTACATGCCAACGGAAAAGGAATACATAATAGAATTGGCACAAAAATCAACCCAAGGAATACATAACAGAATTGGCACAAAAATCAACCCAAGGTGGCACTGCCTGTGTATGAGCCCAGAAGACACATCCTGGTGATAATTCGGATAATTCCTTTATTCAGCAGCATTCAGCCAGCCTGGTGCATTTCACTCATTGTCTTCACCGCTGACGTTCAAATTTTTATTATTTTTTTCCCCACAATAAATCATTTTCTGAGCCAAACTGAGGATTTTTTTTCTAAATAATAGAGATGAGGGCGACGCATTTCAACACCACTGGGTTGTGCAAAGCTCAGCCTGAAAAACCCTTCTGCTCTTGAGCCGGACTTTAAAAATCTGCAGAGGGAAAGGGAATGAGGGAGAAGAACATTCAGTTCTGCAGGCACAGAACAGGACAATCACACCTTGAAATTATTAAAATTATTAATTATCTTCCATAAATTTTATTTCTGCAAAACTTGGAGCGTTTCGTGTGGGGTAACACATCGTTAATTATCACCAGGTAAATTTTTATTTAATCCTTCAGCCCCACCCTGGGTGCTGGGTTTGCACTGTCAAGGCAAAGGTAAAAAAAATTGCTTTAAAAATTTGCTTTTTTTTTTTTTTCAATTTGCTTTTTTTTAAATGACAGAGGCAGCTGTAAAATCCGCTGTGTGAAATAAAAGTGCTCCCCACTGAAATCACAGCCTGTGGAACTCAAAAAAGGAGGGTGGGAGGGGTGGACATGACCCCAGCCCATCCCCTGTGGCCACACTTCAAAATTCACCCCAACACAGAGCAATAAATGGGATTTGAGCATTGTACAAAAAAAAAAATCTGCAAAAGAAAGAAGGAGGCAACACCTGAAGTATTGTGTTTGAAAATCAGTGTTAAATTAATTGCAATCTTTAAAAATCTGTATTAAATGAATTAGAATCTTTAAAAATCAATGTTAAATGAATTAGAATTTTTAAAAACCAGTATCAAATGAATTAGAATCTTTAAAAATCAGTATTAAATGAATTAGAATCTTTAAAAACCAGTATTAAATGAATTAGAATCTTTTAAAAATCAGTATTAAATGAATTAGAATATTTAAAAATCAGTATTAAATGAATTAGAATCTTTAAAAATCAATGTTAAACTAATTAGAATCTTTAAAAATCAGTATTAAATTAATTAGAATATTTAAAAACCAATGTTAAATGAATTATAATCTTTCAAAATCAGTATTAAATGAATTATAATTGTTAAAAATCAGTATTAAATTAATTAGAATCTTTAAAAATCAATGTTAAATTAATTAGAATCTTTAAAAATCTATGTTAAATGAATTAGAATATTTAAAAATCAATGTTAAATGAATTAGAATATTTAAAAACCAATATTAAATGAATTAGAATTTTTAAAAATCAATATTAAATGAATTAGAATATTTAAAAATCAATATTAAATTAATTAGAATCTTTAAAAATCAATATTAAATGAATTAGAATCCAATTAAACTGTTTTTCCATCAAAGTTAAAATCCCAAGGAGGACACTGAAGGCAGAAACACTCAGCAAGGTATAAAAACCCAGAGATTTTTGTGATATGAGGGATTTGACAAGCACCAAATGCTTAAAATGAGGATTCACAATCTGTTACACAGAGCAGGGACGGGTGATCTGTTGAGTAAAATTCTCCCGTTATTTTCAAGACATTGGAGATTATTTAAAGCCTCGGGAGAGTTTCTCTTGTCAGAAATTTCTGCCTCCAAATGTTCTTTTTAGAGGCAAAAAAATGGTCTTTTTTTTTTCTTTTTATTTTTTGCTGATTTCCACACTCAGGAGCATACCTTGGCAGTGAGTCCCCACACAGGACATGTTATTGGACAAAATTTTCAAATTTTTTGGGTGCAAAATTGTGCAGATTCCAAGTTTGGTGCCTTCCCTTCCCTGTGTTATGTGAGTGAGGAATTGGTGGCTCTCACCTCTCCTGTTTGGTCCTATTGAGACCTTTTACTATTTTTATTTTTATTTATTATTATTTTTATTTATTATTATTTGTTATTTATTATTATTTATTATTTTTATTATTTATTGTTATCTATTATTTTTATTTTTATTTATTATCATTTGTTATGTATTATTATGTATTATTATGTATTATTATTATTTATTATTATTTATGTTATTATTATTATTATTTATTATCATCTATTATTATTAATTGTTTTTATTATTTATTGTTATTTATTATTATTTTTATTTTTTATTATTTATTATTTATTATTTAATATTTATTATTTATTTATTATTTATTGTTATTTACTATTTATTATCATTTTTATTACTATTTATTTATCATGAGATTTCCATCTGTCTCAACCTCTTCAGTTGAGAGACAATTTCCCAAAATCCCCAAACATTCCTCTCACTTTCTCCTTAACCCTCTGCAATTTATAAAATGCAGCCATTCATCCCAGAGCTGTGACCAGATTCTCACAAAAAAATATTGAAAAAAAAAAAATAATAATCACAGATTTTGTGAATCGCAGCTTTTTAGCCGTGTCCAGGTTTGCTTGAGCATCCTCCAGTAAATTTACCTTTTTCCTCCTCAAAAAATATCAATTGTCTTTGCCAGAAAAAAAAAGTTTTTCCTTTGTACAGAACTGCAGGAATTTAGAGCTCCAGTATTCCCTTTTTGTTAAGTTTGGGCATATGATCCCTGGGAAAAAAAGTTCCATTTTTTATTTTTTTAAAAATAAAATATTTTTTTATTTTTTAAAAAATTATTTTTTGTAATTTTTTTTTTTTTTTTGACCACCCACTCCTGGTTCATCCCCACGCCAGGGGACTCCTCTGGGTAACCCAGAACGATTCTGCACTGGACAGATTTCCACGCAAAAGATGTAGCAGGAAAAAAAAATCTGCAAAACGATTTGGAAGAAAACTCAGATTTTCTTTTTTTGTTTGTTTTTCCTTCTGCACTCCACACCCCAATTTTCTAAAAACAACAAATTCTCCACAGGATTCAACCACGTGGAAAGTCTCTAGGTGAGCTCCTCAAATAGAATAAGTGAAGTGCTAAGGTGGAAAAAAAATAAAAATAAAATAAAATAAAATAAAATAAATAAAATAAAATAAAATAAAATAAAATAAAATAAAATAAAATAAAATAAAACCTCTTAAAAAATGGGCAGCCATTATTAGGTTTACTCCTGTAAGTGAATAATTGAAATTTAATTGAAATTGTAATTACACCTGTCAGTGAATATTGAAATTTAGGAGTGAGCAGAGAAAATCATTCTGTGGCACATTTTTTAATGATTTTATAGGATTTTCCCCAAACTTTATCCACTAAAACACACAGAAATTTATTGTTTCAATGTTTGTTGGTCCAACGCTGTGCATTTTCAGGATTTTCCTTTTGGATGCCAATTTTTTCTCCTCTGATGTTGATCAGATTTTCCTTCCCATCTCTCTTTTTCCTGACCAGGTGTATCCACTGATGTGGCCACCGATGCTCACTGATGGTCACTGATGGTCACTGATGGTCTCTGATGATCTCTGATCGTCAATGATGGTCATTGATGACCACTGATGGTCACTGATGGTCACCGATGCTCCACTGATGGTCACTGATGGTCACTGATGGCCACTGATGGTCACTGATGTCCCTTCTCTCCTGCGATGACCCCCAACGCCACCAGTGATGACCACAAAGCCACCAACGATCACCAAACCCACCAGCAATGACCCCAAAGCCAACTTTAATGACCCAAAGCCACCAATGATGACCCCAAAACCAACTTTAATGACCCCAAAACCACAAGTGATGATCCCAAAGCCCCTACATCAGCAGGTGTTTGGCACATCCAAGCTGCTCTCGATTTTTGCTGGGTTCACCTCTGCCCAGAAAACCAAATAACGCCCCACTCAAGGAAGGATCGATGTCCCCCTCTTTATTTAATCTCTCTTTAATTATTTTAGCGTGAAAATCGGCTGCAGAAGAAAGAATTCAAATGTGCTTTTAAGAAACTCTCCTCAATTTTCGCTGCCACTTGTTCTGGTTTTGCGTATATTTTTAATTTTTTTTTTTTACTCAATTGCGGTATCTTTTACAGTTTCACGTTTGTGACTCCATTGCAGCATTTCTTTATTTTTAAGTTAAAACCAAAAAATTCCTTCCAAGGGCACAAAAAAATCACGAGGAAAATCTCAGAGGATTGGAAGGGCAGCGGCTCCAATTGGAGAAATTATCAATTCTTTTTAAAAAGCAGATAAAAAACAGGGAGATTCACATTTTTTCACCCTTTCCATCTTCATTCCGTGTTCTGGCAGTCCCCACACTGATGTCTCCATTTCATTTCAGATTATTAATCATAAAAGACAGGAATTTATTGACATTTCCAACACATTTTAAATTAAAAAAAAAAGAACATGGAAACAGATTTTGCTGTCAGTTACGATCCCCGAGTTCAGAGTCAGTGGAATTACTGCCGTCTATTTCATCTTCAGCCCAAGCAGGAGCAGAAACTCACCCAAAATAAAGTGCAAATTGTTATTTCTGACATTCGCCATCAGCCTAATTCACCTCCAATTTCAGTATAATTAATAATTCAGACTGGAATAAAAAAGAAAAATTGGACAACTACAGAGGTCATATCAGAAGATAAAACCCATCACCCTCAAACTTATTTTGTGTTGTTATCCATAAATGAACCCATAAATGGGTTTTTATTCACRAAAGCTGTTGATAACCACACTAACACTCACAAATAYATGAATAAAWGAATTAATTAATTGCTCTGTCCACYGTTTGCTGTTCTGCCCTTCATTTGCTGTCAACGTTCTGTTGTTTGAGGCAGAAATCTGCGCCCCCAGGATCAATAAATAGAGCAGAGCTACAGAGATCTGATTCCATCAGCGTGGAAAAAATTGGTTCATTGCAGTCAAATAAACAATTTTAGTTTATAATTGTTATTAAAATGAGGTAAGAGCTGTGTTTTTTTAGGCACTGAGGAAGCACAGAACAGCCTCCCTCCCGAAAGGTCTGTTATTCCAATCAAGGAGAGGCTATTTATTGATTTAATGGTAATTTCTGATTTAACACGTGCCAAAATACAGCAAMTGTAAAACAATTTAAGGGAGTCCACAAAAGACAATTGACTGAGATGGGCTGGTACGGTTTGAGCACTCAGAGCTTTACCCTATGAGGTATTTTGGAGATTGATAAAATTAAATTAATGCAGACCCCTCTGAGATCCCAAATTTCACCGTTTGTGGGG
>NW_026624416.1:68891-69941 GCF_030028575.1 Malurus melanocephalus
TGGATAAATTCAGCTTTCTGGAAAAGGGTTTAAACTTAACACTTCCATTTTACTGGAACAGATAAAAGATAATGAAAAGTGTGAAATCTTCTCTCTTATCCACACCTCTGGAAAATATCTGGGGCTCCACTTCATTCCTTCCTTTCCCACATTTTCACCCTGATTTAATCTCTCCCGTGGGTTCAAAAAAAAAAAAATCAAAGTTTTTTTTGCATCTGGAGAGTAATCGAGGAATTCACATTCCCTGATGGTGTAAAAAAAACAATTTGTGTCCGAGGGAGTTCTGCTGGAATTTTGGAGCAGCTCCCATCAGCCGTTGTTSGTGCCTTTCCCGATGGAACACCCCAAAAATGTGTGTTTTATCTGAGAATTGCAGCAGAAAACCCAGAAATCGTGTTATTTATAGGAACACCACAGCAGAGACCCCCAAAATTGTGTGTTTTATCTGAYAGAAATGTGTGTTTTATATGAAAACCCAGAAATGTGTGTTTTATTGGAACAYWTCAGCAGAAACCCCAAAATCATGTGTTTTATCTGAGAATTGCAGCAGAAAATCCAGAAAACCCAGAAATTGTGTTTTTTGTCAGAACACTTCAGCAGAAACCCCAAAATCATGTGTTTTACCTGAGAATTGCAGCAGAAAACCCAGAAATCGTGTTTTGTCAGAACACCACATCAGAAACCCCAGAAATTGTGTGTTTTGTCTCAAAATTGCAGCAAAAAACCCAAAATCATGTGTTTTATCCCAGCATGGCAGCAGAAATCCCAAAATTGTGTGTTTTACTGGAACATCTCAGCTGAAACCCCAAAATTTTGTGTTTTATCTGACAATTGCAGCAGAAAMCCCAAAATCGTGTGTTTTGTTGGAACACCACAGCAGAAACCCCAGAAATGTGTTTTATCCAACAGAAATGTGTGTTTTATCTGAGAATTGCAGCAGAAAACCCAGAAAACCCCAAATATCGTGTGTTTTACTGCAACATCTCAGCTGAAACCCCAAAATTTTGTGTTTTATTTGAGAATTGTAGCAGAAAACCCAGAAATCGTGCA
>NW_026624416.1:72021-77387 GCF_030028575.1 Malurus melanocephalus
TTTTTTGTTTTATCTGAGAATTGCAGCAAAAACCCCAGAAATTGTGTGTTTTATAGGAACACCACAACAGAAAATCCCAGAAAATGAGTGTTTTATTAGAACTCTGCAGCAGAAACCCAAAAATTGTGTGTTTTATCCCAACACAGAAGAAGAAACTCCAAAATTGTGTGTTTTATTGGAACACCTCAGCTGAAACCCCAAAATTTTGTGTTTTATCTGACAATTGCAGCAGAAAACCAAGAAATTTTGTGTTTTGTCTGAAAAACATCAGAAACCACATCAGAAACCCCAGAAATTGTGTATTTTATCCCAGTACAGCAGCAGAAACTCCAAAGTTATGTGTTTTATGGAACACTGCAGTAAAAAAAAAAAAAAACGGAAATTGTATATTTTATTTGACAATTGCAACAGAAACTCCAAAATCGAGTGTTTTATAGGAATACGGCAGCAGAAGCCCGAGAATTTTGTGTTATATCTGACAATTGCAGCAGAAAATCCAGAAATCATGTGTTTTATTGGAACAGTGCAGCAGAAACCCCAAAATTGTGTGTTTTGTCTGAGAATTGCAGCAGAAAACCCAGAAAACCCAGAAATTGTGTGTTTTATCTCAGAATTGCAGCAAAAATCCCAAAATCATGTGTTTTCTTGGAACACTGCAGCAGAAACTCCAGAAATGTGTTTTATCCAACAGAAATGTGTGTTTTATCTGAGAATTACAGCAGAAACCCCAGAAATCATGTGTTTTATAGGAACACCACAACAGAAAATCCCAGAAAATGAGTGTTTTATTAGAACTCTGCAGCAGAAACCCCAAAATTGTGTGTTTTATCCCAGCACAGGAGCAGAAACTCCAAAATTTTGTGTTTTACAGGAACATCTCAGCTGAAACCCCAAAATTGTGTGTTTTATCTGACAATTGCAGCAGAAACCCCAGAAATTTTGTGTTTTATCAGAAAAACATCAGAAACCACATCAGAAACCACATCAGAAACCACAGAAATCGTGTATTTTATCCCAGCACAGCAGCAGAAACTCCAAAATTGTGTGTTTTATAGGAACACTGCAGTAAAAAACCCAGAAATTGTGTGTTTTATCTGACAATTGCAACAGGAACCCCAAAATCGTGTGTTTTATTGGAACATATCTGCTGAAACACCAAAATTTTTTGTTTTATGTGAGAATTGCAGCAGAAACCCCAGAAATCATGTGTTTTATTGGAACAGTGCAGCAGAAACCCCAAAATTTTGTGTTTTATCTGACAATTGCAGCAGAATTCAGTAACACTTGGCATTTTTTGGGAAAGAGCCCGGAATTGGGGCGTTGTTTGGTGTCATCTTGGGAAAGGGGCTGCTGCTGCTGTCACCAAACTTTGGGAAAAACAAAACCTCTCCAACAACATTTTAATGTTATAAAGTCAAAACATCAATTTCTGCCCAGGGTGTTGTTGCRCCCAGGATGGGCCACAGAAGTAATTTCACCCACGCACATAAAACCCATTTTTAAATGCATAAAATACCCTAAATTTCAATTATTCACTTACACCTGTAATTGAATAATTGAAATTTAATTGAAATTGTAATTRCATCTGTAAGTGAATAATTGAAATTTAGAGGTGTGCAGAGAAAATCATTCTGTGGCACATTTTTATAGGATTTTGCAGGACTTCCCCCAAATTTTATCCACTAAAACACACAGAAATTTATTGGTTCAATGTTTGTTGATCCAACGTTGTGCATTTTCAGGATTTGGGTTCCGTTTGGATCCCAATTTGTTCTCCTCCAATGCTGAATGGTCACTGATGGTCACTGATGGTCACTGATGGTCAGCGATGGTCAGTGATAGTCAGTGATGGTCACCGATGGCCACTGATGGTCACCGATGGTCACTGATGGCCATTGATGGTCACTGATGGTCATTCATGGCCATTGATGGTCACTGATGGTCATTGATGGCCACTGACGGTCACTGATAGTCACTGATAGTCACTGATGGTCACTGATGGTCTCTGATGGTCCTTGGTGGTCTCTGATGGTCACTGAGTGCTATTGAGGGCCACTGATAGTCACCGATGGTCACTGGTGGTCACTGATGGTCACCGTTGGGCACCAATGGTCAGTGATGGTCACTGATGGTCATTAATGGCCACTGATGGCCACTGATCTTCATTGATGGTCACTGATGGTCACTGATGCTCCACTGATGACCATTGATGGCCACTGATGACCATTGATGGCCACTGATGGTCACTGATGGTCACTGATGGTCATTGATGGTCAGTGAAGGTCACTGATGGTCACTGGTGGTCACTGATGGTCACCAATGGTCACTGATTGTCATTGATGGTCACTGATGGCCATTGATGGTCACTGATGGTCACTGATGGTCACTGATGGTCATTGACGGTCAATGATGGTCACTGATGGTCACTGATGGCCACTGATGGTCATTGACGGTCACTGATGGTCACTGATGGTCATTGATGGTCATTGATGGCCGCTGATGGTCACTGACAGCCACTGATGGCCACTGATGGTCACGCATGGTCACTGATGGTCACTGATGGTCATTGATGGTCACCGATGGTCACTGATGGTCACTGATGGTCACTGATGGGCACTGATGGTCACTGATAGTCACCGATGCTCAACGATGGTCACTGATGGCCACTGATGGTCGGTGATGGTCACTGATGGCCATTGATGGCCACTGATGGTCACTGATGGTCACCGGTGGTCAACGATGGTCACGGATGGCCACTGATGGTCACCGATGGTCACTGATGGTCACTGATGGTCTCTGATTGTCAGCTATGGACACTGATGGTAATTGATGGTCATTGATGGTCACTGATGGTCATTGATGGTCACTGATGGCCACTGATGGTCACCGATGGTCACTGATGGTCACCAGTGGTCATTGATGGTCACTGATGGTCAGCAATGGCCACTGATGGTCACTGATGGTCACTGATGGTCTCTGATGGTCACTGATGGTCACCCATGGTCACTCATAGTCATTGATGGTCTCTGATGGTCACTGATGGTCGCTGATGGGCGCTGATGGGCACTGATGGGCACTGAAGGCCATTGATGGTCACCAATGCCAACGATGGTCTCTGATGGCGGTTTATGGTCACTTATGGTCACTGATGGTCACCGATGGTCACTGATGGTCACTGATGGTCACTGATGGTCAACCAATGGTCACTGGTGGCCACTGATGGTCTGTGATGGTCACTGATGGTCACCGATGGTCATTGATCATCTCTGATTGTCAGCGATGGTCACTGATGGTTTTAATATTTTGTTTTTCTTCCAATTTTCTTGATCTGTGAATATACTCAACCCTCCCGTGGTGTAACAATGCACTGGAAGGAAAATTTTATCACCTCTCCCTGGGCAAAAGCGAACAAAATCTTTGATTTAAATTGCATAAAATTGTTTAAACCCAAAATTGCATAAAATTATTTAAACCTAAAACTGCACAAAATTGTTTAAAACCCCTATAATTTCCAACCTTGGGGTGATTTTGATATTTTTGCTGTCCCCCTCTTTCTGTGCTCTCTGAAATGCAGGGGAAGGAAAAGCTGAGGAAAAACAGCCTCAAATCCCCCAAGAGAGGGGTAAATCCTCCAAAATGGATAAATCCACACCGTCACCACTTTGAGGAAGAATTTCATTGCCTTTCCCACACAATCAATGAAAAAAAACCCACCCTGGAGCTGCAGGAGCGCTGGATCCTGAAATTGTCTGATTTCACCCCAATTTAGGGGGTAATTTTATCCAATTTGGGGTTAAAATGTGAAATGCAAGGAGAAGCGTTCACAGCGCAGGAATGACCCAACGCTCTTCATTTCTCTTTTCCTCAGATTCCCTTCTCAGAGCTGCAGATTTCTGAACAATTTTAAAAAATTTTATTTTTGCCAAAATCCTTTTAAAGAGCAGCGTGAGGGAAGTTTGGCACCACCCGGTGCCGCTCCACCCCTCGGTCCCAAAAGCCTTCCCAAAAATCCAATTCCAATTTCCAGGACGTTGAATGGTGACAAGTTTTAAATTTTTCAGCATCACAATTCTTTAATTTTCTGGCATCACAAGTTTTTAATTTTCCAGCATCACAAACTTTTAATTTTCCGGCATTGCAAGTTTTTTATTTTTCGACATTGCCATTTTTTAATTTTCTGGCATCACAAGTTTTTCATTTTCCTGCATTGCAATTTTTTAATTTTCCGGCATTTTCTGGCATCACAAGTTTTTAATTTTTCAGCATCGCAATTTTTTAATTTTCTGGCATCACAAGTTTTTAATTTTCTGGCATCGCAATTTTTTAATTTTCTGACATCGCAAGTTTTTAATTTTTCGGCATCACAAGTTTTTATTTTTTTGACATCGCAATTTTTTAATTTTCCGGCATCACGAGTTTTTAATTTTTCAGCATCGCAATTTTTTAATTTTTTGGCATCACAAGTTTTTAATTTTTCGGCATCACAAGTTTTTAATTTTTTGACATCGTAATTTTTTAAATTTTTGGCATCACAAGTTTTTAATTTTTTGACATCGCAATTTTTCAATTTTCCAGTATCGCAATTTTTTAATTTTTCGGCATCACGAGTTTTTAATTTTCCGGCATCACAAATTTTTAATTTTCTGGCATCACAATTTTTTAATTTTTTGACATCACAAGTTCTTCATTTTCCTGCATCACAATTTTTTACTTTTCCGGCATTTCCGGCATCACAAATTTTTAATTTTCCTGCGTCACAATTTTTTAATTTTTCGGCATCGCAATTTTTTAATTTTCTGGCATCACGAGTTTTTAATTTTTCGGCATCACAATTTTTAAATTTTTCAGCATCGCATTTTTTTAATTTTTTGGCATTGCAAGTTTTTAATTTTTCGGCATCACAATTTTTAAATTTTCTGGCAACACAAGTTTTTAATTTTCCGTTCTGATGGGATTTTGGACAGGAACTGTTGGCTCATTGTTCACTTGCCCAGCTTTTGTTCCTCGGGGTTTTGCGAACCTCAGCGAGCACAAATCCGAGCAGATCGTCACTGAAGGCCACTGATGGCCACTGATGGCCACTGATGGCCACTGATGGTCACTGATGGCCACTGATGGCCATTGATGGTTACTGATGGCCACTGATGGCCACTGATGGCCACTGATGGTCACTGATGGTCACTGATGGTCACTGATGGCCACTGATGGTCACTGATGGTCACTGATGGTCACTGATGGTCGCTGACGGCCGCTGATGGTCACTGACGGTCACTGATGGCCACTGACGGTCACTGATGGTCACAGTTCATGGCTCTGTCTGACCCCCGGACAAACCCCCCGTGCTCGGCCGGAGTGGCCAGAGCGGC
>NW_026624417.1:0-43508 GCF_030028575.1 Malurus melanocephalus
AAGCTCTGCCGAACTGGAGGGGAAAGCTCTGCCGAACTGGAGGGGAAAGCTCTGCCGAACTGGAGGGGAAAGCTCTGCCGAACTGGAGGGGAAAGGTTGGTGAGTTTGTTTTTTTTTTTTAAATAATTTTCTCTTTAATTGTTGCTAGAGGGTCATTGCTGTTTCTGGAGGTAAAGGGTTGTGGTATGTGGCTCCTTCTGGCTGGGAAGGTTCCTTAGGGAGGCTGGTTCAGCTCTGTGCCATATTGTTGTCCCTCAGGATGGGCAGTGGAGGGATGGCCACACTCCTGTAGGCTGTGGGACTGTTTGCAGCACCTYAAATTCCTCATTCCCCTCTGAGCCCTTATGGTGGTGTGGCCCCATAGCCATGCTGTGTCTGGTACAGAAAATAACTACAAATTTGAGCTCCTGTTGGCTTAAATCTCATGTTGTATTATCTTGCAATGAATCATCTACCCTATGACTTGACTTCTATTTTTTTTGAATGAGTCCCTTTCCTGTATAACAGGATGCAGATATGCCTTTGTTTCTTTCAGCCACCACCTACTTCTGGTTGGTCTGGTAACTCGCTCAGCTCTTTGGTCCCTGTTTGTGGGGTTAAGAGTGTCCAGATCCCTGTGCCCCCCTAGAAAGACTGTGCACAGTGTGGTACAGATGGTGCTGTTTTCTCTGGGATATGTCCTATAAACCCCACCCAGCCTGGTTTATAAATTCCTTGGTGCTCCTCTTAAGGCTTGGACTTAATGCTTGGTGGCAAACTGACTTTCTGAAAGTGAAATGGGAGGTGGTCAGTCATTTATTTCTAATCATAAAGAGCTCTAAGGTTTTCTTTTTTACCCTGCTAAGCTGGCTTTCTATATGAAAAAAGGGATGAAAAAGAAAGCAACCTACCTGCTTTTTTTTTTTTTTTTTTTTTATGTCTAAGTAGTGAACCTTTTGTGGTTATGTAGAGCATTATTATTGTACTGGTAGTTCCCACTGGGTTTTGTTTGGATTCTATTCCAAGTCAAGTATTAATTTAATTTCATGTGTAACAAAGGTACTGGAACAGAGTTATTGCTGTATGTGAGGGCTTAGACTTTGAAGGACAGGGTTTTCCCTCACTTTTGGTCCAGTGAGTAAGCAAAGGAAGATGAGGGCTGTGAGCAGTAGACTTGCWGTGGTTGCATCAAACAACATTATTCACAGCTGGAAGCTCCTGCTGATGCTGAGGAACTCAAAGTGGTTGGCAGCTCCTTTATCCCTTCGTATCTGCCTACCTGCCTTTCCCTCCCCATGTTTCTTCTCATCTCCACCAGCACAGCAGCCACCTGTGGTGGGGCAGAGCAAAAAGTGATGGCAGCTGGCTCTGTGGAATGAGCAAGTGAGGGAAAAACATCACTCGTGAGAGCTGAGGAGGCTTTTGATTCTTCTACAAATGGGGGAAGGKTACTGCTAAGTAACCCTGGTGACTGCTAGAAGACAACTCAAAARAGGACTGAGTGTTGTGATAATGGGGAGTGGCAAAAGAGGTGGAGTTGGAAATGCACCCAGAGGAATTAATTCCTTATCTTTGGTCYATCTGCCTGAGTTGTTTCCTGGGCTGCAATGTAACCAATCCAGAGAAAGCAGGTCCTTGAGACATCAGATCCCCTCTTTCAAATGTTAAAAGTTTTTGTAATTGAAGGACATGCACCTTCAAAACTTTGTCCTAGGTTCTAGTTTGTTGAATTAAAAGCCAATTCTGMCATTACCAGAGCAGTTAATAAAATCTATTGCTTTATGATGGATTTTTTCTGCAGGCTAGAATGGATCTGTCCCCATTGTGATTTGTGAGATTGAGGGGAAAAACACAAAATATAACCTGTATTTCTGCAGCACTGAAAAATTTCACTGTGTTCTCCTCCTAATGCTTGGAAGTARCCAAAACTGCAGAGGTCATTTTTTTAGATTTATTCAAAACAAAGTATACCTTATTAACATTTTAATGAAGAGAATCTCTTTGCAGTGGTGCTCAGAGTTGCTCTTATTTCTGTCTGTACAATTCCATTCTCCTAAAGGGAAAATACTATTGAGATCTGCAAAGCATGATGTGTTAGACTGAAACTAAACACAGAAATACACCAAAGCAAAATGCTTTCTAAAGGTGCTGTGTTTGTAGAGGTGCTTGCCCAATATGTGTGATGCAAAATGGGGATGCTTTGTGAAGAAATCATCCTTGTAAAGCCATTGGTTCTGGTCATCAGACTCTATCCAATGCTTTAGTGATGATGCTGCTGATCTATTTGGGAAGTTGGCTGGCTCTCAAGGCAGAGTCTCTTCTCAAAGGCTGTTTCACAGTGAAAATATGCTCAGTGCAGCCGAGTGCATGAATGAAAAAGCCTCTGGTACCTTCTAGTCTGGCAAAATGCAGCACAAAACTCAACTTACTCTGTCTTTTCTGCTGTCCCAGGTAAGAAATGTGTGTTTTTTCCTTGCTTTCTTTCATCTTTCTGCTTTTGTGCATTTGGATTTGAAAGTATTTGTAATTCAGCTCTGATTTCTGAGTAATTATACATTGCTTGAATTACTGTTTAAAGATGCAGGATCTCTGCTCTAAGCCAGTTGCTAGGAATGTAAGATCTCATAGTTCCCTGATTTACAATTACAACCAATTTGCCGTGTGATATATAGCATTTTTTTGTTTCCCTTCAGGAAGGGTGGTGGGGGGAATCTTTCAAGTGTCTCGGTTGCAGCTGCAGCGGCAATATTTTCTGTCATATCAAATGCTGCAACTTTGATTTGCCTCTTTCCTCGGTGGCTTGTGCTGGGTAGTAGGTTTATAGGCTGTTACAGGCAGCTCACGTTATTTATTGCCTTTTTTTTTTTTTTAATAAAAGAATTGAAGGGGGGAATATGGAGGAAAAATAAAATCAGACCTTGCAAAAGGCTCCCTTCCCCGTACTCTCTTGATAGATGTGTAATACTCCGTTAGCGACTYGCTATGTAGCCTTTCTCTTATTAAATGTAATAGATCCCCCTCTGCCAGAAAGCAGAGGAAAAAACAGCCAGCCTTAAAAACACGGAGCTGCTAAARCCCCGCTGCTGCTGCCTGTCAAAGCACAGGGACTCGCTGGGCTTTCACTTCTCAGCAGCTCCCGGTTACTCTGCTTTCCTCTCGCTGCTGTTACAGGGCTCACTTTTGGGAAGCTCAGAGCAGGCTTGGAAATCCTTTGTTGTTGCCCAGCTCAAGTGCATTCTCCCTCCTTTTGTCTTAGGAGCTCTGTAAACTTGCATTTAGTGACAGTGGGCTGAGATCCTCTGCGCTGAGCAGGGATAAAAGTTAATTCCTTTTTGACTTGCGAACGAGTGGTTTTGTTAACCCTTAGAGGGCTGGTGGGTTTTAGTGTCAAACAAGTGCTCGGGACGCTGAGCCTCAGCCCCCGTGTTTGTGTAACTGCAATCTCCAGCRGGCATTCGGTCTGCTAATCCCAAACAGGGCAATGAGGAGAAAAATGGTGAGGGAGAGCTTTACTGCTTAGAGGAGCTACACAGTGTGTAAGGAGGAGGCAGGAGGGTGAACTGAATGCACACATGCTGAGGATCAAGGTTAGGTATTTRGGTCCTGTTTTAACCTGATCAGGAGTCAATGCATGGACGTGGGTGGCTGGAGTTGTGGGACAGCAGGAGCCTCGGTGGCTGGGGATTTGGGGTGAGCAAGCACAAAGGCATTTGGGTGGGTTCGGGATAACAACCCTGCTCCGGGGAATGGAACAAATGAAAGCAGCTGCTTTGGGCCATGGGTTTGGTGCCGAGCAGTGTGTGCTGGTGACACATGCAGAGTTCTGGCAGGGCTGCTCTGCCAGCTCGGGCTGGGGCTCCCTGGCAGTGTCCAAGGGCAGYCTCTGGCTCTGCCGGGACTGGCTCAGGASAGTGGCCAAGCTGCTGCTCTGGGAKGGCTCAGCACTGTCCCGTGGGTTGGGCATACTCAGAGGGCTCAAGGGAATGAGAAGTTGTCACAAGTGGGCTGAGATCCAGCCTGGGCTGGCAGAGCTGTCAGTGGGAGGCAGTGAGGGCTGGGGGAGAGGGCACGGGCAGTGGAAAGGTAACCTGTGGATGTACTGAACTGGTGCTCTTTCATCTTGGCTTTGAGATCTCCCATCTGCTTTGCTTGGCTTTCTCTCTGTTTTCAGTCTCAGTCTTTTTTTTTTTTTTTTTTTTGGTACAGCTTCTCTAGCACACCACTGAATTAATCAGCTTGAGCTTGGATTTTCTTTAGTGATCCCTTGTAGGAAAGCAGAATGTACATGATACAAGAGGACAGACTTCTAAGGCCTATTAACCAGCTGGCAATTTTATCATTAATGTCTACTTAAAATCTGACAAAGGTGCAAACACCTCATTCTGAAAACAGCTGTGCACTTTATTGATAACTTCAAGTGATACTTCAGAGTTTCTTCCCATGCTGGGCTGAGTTCTGCTGTATTGCAGGGTTGAGCTTGCAATGCTTTAGCATTGCTTCCAGCTTAARTGCTTAAACTGCACTCCACCTCCTTTATTAGCATACACAGCTCTATCTGGCAATGTCTCTCTTACCTTGTGAGCTAATGCATCTCCAAGTTTACTTTATAGATCATGTCTAAGAGCTAATGAATTGGGGAATGAATCAGRCTGTAATATGGAAGTGTATATAATTCTGACTTSAGGTCTAGGTTGTTGAGTATTGGCAAGTTAAAGCATGAATTGGAGTGGGTGCCATGCTAGGCAAAGAAATGGGATTTACTGAAATGCTGTTTGGCTTTTCTCCTTGACACACCACATGCACAACTTTCATGTGACAGGAAAAGTAAACAGAAGAATRTGAGAAACAACATATTAAACAAATGCAGCCATCTGGTTGTGTAGTGGTTGTAACACATTTGGGGCTCTTTTTCTGCAAGTTTTCTTTTTTTCTCCCTTAGGAGTAGCAAGAATGTCTCATATAATGCCATGCTAGTGGAACCAGAGAGGACCAAAATTTGATAYAATTCTTTCTAAGGAAGAGCAGTCTAGTAATGCAATACTTTCTGTGGAAGCAGAAGATAGTCATAAGTTCCAAAGCAGTGATAGCAAAGTTTACAGTGTGGGGAAAAAAAAAGTTTGAGGACATTCTTTTATGTCATTAAGAATATGAACTATAAAAGACCATTTCTTAATTAGTAATTTGAGTTTTGTGTTTTCTTGGTCTGCCTCTAATTCAACTGCATTTTTAAAGTATAAAAAAAATTGTCTTTTGAGGCATTAAAAGTATGAGGATGGGGAATCACTTTTTCATATCAACAAAGTAGCCCATTAAGTATGTATGTAAAAATCCTGGTAAACAGGTGGGAGATAAATTAATTTTTCCATTTGCAAGATTTAGTCTACACTACTGCCAACTGTTCTGTTTTCACCAAGAGGAAAATGGAGAATTAGCTGGAAAAAACTGAGAAAGATGTTTCAAGTAATCTTTTAATTCAGACTCACCTTTAAAACTGCAAAGCATAACTATAATATACAGCTTTATTGATCTGAAGCTGACAATAAAAACTAAATGTACTCTGGTAGCTTATGCAGTTCACTGTAATACATACTCTGATCTGACAGATTTAAAAATCTCTGTGTTTTACATTCTCCACAAAGGATATTTTCTAAAACCTATATACAAAATATTTGTTTGAAAACAAAAGTTGTTCAGAGGCTTCCTTTTCTATGTTATGTGTTTAATGCAGGCAGATGACTCTAAATTTATAAGTAAAGCTTACAAGATGGTGAAAACCCCCATATTTTTGATAGCTTTAACAATAACTGTCATGTTTCACTGGGTTGCAACTAAGTAAATTGGAAAAATGTATAGATTTTACAAGCTTGTTATTAGAATGAATAGAGAAAATCAGTCCTTCAACTCTTTCCCTTAATGCAGAGCCCACACTACTGCATTCTAAAGCTTTTATTTGTTCAAATTTCTCCAGAAGAGGGCTCCATGCACAGCTTGAAAGGCAACACCCAGGTCTGAAAGCAAAAGAAATTTAACAGCTTCAGGAAAAAAGACAAGTCTTGCTCACACACATGTGTTGATATAACATTGCAGATTATGCTCAGATTCTGACCAAATATTTCTCTGTTCTATCATGTTGCTGTGACTGCTGATTATTTGAGAGTTCTAGAGAAGTCCTGTGGCTCTTGTGCTATAGAGAATTGTAAAAATGCTTAAAAATGCTAGAAAAATCAAATTTCTAATTACCAAGTATAATTACTTGTACTGATGAGCATTTTGTGAGCAGGCTGACACTTTCTCCCACAGTTTCATGCCATCATTTTTGTCTATGCAGTCAAGAAAGATCTTCTGGTTGCATATCTCATTCACAGGATGGTACCTCCCAAAACACAGAGCCATTCCAGCAGTTGTACTGTCTTATTTCTCAAATATTACCTTGGAGGGAAGGTTGGCACTAGTGAATTAGGATGGCTTCTGGCAACAGCTCTAAACTCTAATTTTAAAATATCTTAACACAGGACCTGACCACAGTCCTTACTGCTAAGCAAGGGGGGTTTAAGTGAAAACATGCAAATCCTTCTGCTGTTATGGCAATTAAACCCCACTTTGTGTACCTCCTGAGACACAATTTTTTGGTTTAAGATTTAGCTTAGGTGATGTATTGGGTCCTGCTCTGTTTCTGACTATTAAAACTTCAAGAAGGTTTTCTTAGCACRTGTAATATTTGTGCTGTGATGCACTGGGGGTTATTGACTTGGCTTTTAGTGGCTTGGCAGCTAGGAAATTAATATTCCTAAAAGCTATTCCAATAGATCAGTGTAACAGGAACTACTAGAACCATGTAGATGGCAACAGTGGTGCCCCTTCAAGGAGTTGCGAAGTTCTGTCTTCCTTTTTCTTCCTGCTTGCTGCAAGATAAGCAGGCTCTTCCCATTCTATTAATATGTAAAAACAAACCAGATAACAGAGCTCTCAGTGTTCCACTCTTCCTGCATCACCGCTGGAGCTGCATCTCTAATCTTCAGCTGCTGGGTTGCACCAATGTGCCAAGTGTCAGGATTTTGGCCTCAGATTTGAGTTCCTATGACAGCATGAACCTTTCTGGAGGATGGGACCTTCGTTACCTTTTTGAGTAGAAAGATCAGGTTAGTGGGCTTTTTTATTATTTCATGGACAGTTAGAGGCAAAATTCACTTTTTTTGGTGTGTATCACTGGTATTCCAGCCAGCAGGGACAAATGCATCCAGAGGGCATTAGGCACAGCTTTGCCAGCTGGGAAAGGGAGGGAATTGTCCTGCTCTGCTTTCCAGTGGGGCAGCATCACMTCAAGTGCTGAGGGTAGTTTTGGTCGCTACAATGAAACAAAGATGTAAAAGTGGGGCAGTGAGGATGGTAAGGACCTTGAGCAAAAGCCATATGAGGAGTGTCTGAGGGCACTTGTCTAGTTCAGCCTAGAGAAGAGGAAACTGAGGGGAGACCTCATTGCAGTTACAACTTCCCCCTGAGGGATGGGGCACAGGGGAGGATGGGGCAGGCACTGGTCCCTGCTCTGTGTGACCAGTGATAGCACCTGAAAGAATGGCCTGAAGTTGTGTCAGGGGAGTTTAGGGTGGCTGGCAGGAAAAGGTTCTTCACTCAGAAGGTGTTTGGGCACAGAACAGGCTCCCCAGAGAAGTGGTCCAGCCTAACAGAACTCAAGAAGCATTTGCACAATGCTTTTGGGCACATGGTGTGACTCTGGAGGATGTTTCTGTGCAGGGCCAGGAGTTGGACTCGATGATCCTTGTGCATCCCTTCCAATTCCACGTATTCTGTGATTCTAACTAGAGGTTCATCTGTGCAGGCARAAAGACAAATCTACAATGTCCACTGGGGAGGAGAAACAGAATGAGAGGCATTTATCATCCTTAGGAGACTAAGTGGGCTATAGCACTTCCCAGTTAACTCTGGATGATATTAGTGGGTTCTTGATCATGGCCATATGGTTGCACTGTGCCCTGCCCTAATCACCAGATGGATGGGACCAGCCCAGATGGGAGGCTGTGTTTTTCTGTCACTTCATGTGTCCTGCAGCTAACAAAATGTTAGTGGATACAAATCAGTAGGATATGAAATGCCAAAGAGGAGAGAAAAATAAGACTTGCTKTATTAACCACTCTTTCATTATTCAGAGGTCTTGGAATTTTGCCCGCTGTTGCTTTTCCATTTATTTTTTTTGTGTGTGATGTGAACTGTATTCTCTGTCACATGGAAGAACCTAATTCTTTGCAAGCCTTACTGTTTCATATGAAGGGAACTCATTCCACTCCTATCTTATCCAATATTCTACTGTTTTGCACCGTTAATTTTCTTGGCTAAAGAAAAAAAGAAGGATTTTAAGATTTGGTTTGATGGAGCCTGTTAAAACAGTTCTGTGAACAGACCAAAATAAATATCAAGTATTTGAAGTGGGGTGAATCTTTTCAGCACACAGCAGTTTTCAGTATCTCTAACCACTTGGAAAAGCTGATTAAGGTGTTTAACTTCTGATATCTATGAAAGTCCATGTATGAATGTCTAATTTGTTATCTTTATGGGCCTTGTTCCTAGGAAACTCAACATCTACCCTCAAGGCTTTTAAATGTCTCATACACAGCTCTCGGACAGCCATACACAGCTCCCTGAAAATATGATTTTATTACCTAAGATTCCTTAGATTCATTTTGATAAAGGTTTTACTCTCAAAACTATCATTTAAATAAATAAATGCTCAGCAAACCATTAATAATAGCTATCTATTTCAGTCTAAATTATTTCATTCTCTTGCTGTGAATAAGTAATGCTTAATTCCTTATTAGTAATGGCAATGTATATATTCCTAAAAGTTAATATTTAATTCCCAAGGACTTTGCATCCTGGTATGTAATGAAGAGCAAATAATTCTTGTGTGTATGAAGACTGAGTTAATAATGCAGGCAGCAAATGGATTTCTAAAAGTTTGTAAAGGTTTTAGGATTTTGAGTAATCCTGGCAGATGGACCTTGTGGAACTTGTATATACCAAGGGCTCAAAATGCTGCAAACCACAGGTTCTAGGCTATTAAGGTGTGACAGCACTGTTAATGTGGCTGTATGCAAAGAAATATTTATACATACAACTGGAATTTAGGGTGAGATGTTCTCACTTGTACCTGTAAGCTTGGGTTACCTCAGCAGTTATTGATTGTGTGCTGAAGGCTGTCCTTCATTATCCTTTCCCTGCCCTGGGCTGGGTGTGAGAGCTCCTTTCCTGCTCCAAAGCAAGGTTGACAAATTTGGCTGGAAACACAGCTGAGGGTGTCCTGATTCTCTGTGTTAATGGCTGTCTGCCACATGGGCAGGAACATGTAGAAAGAGGATGGATAGCTTCTTATATTGCTTCAAATCAATCCACAGAAGTGTTTGACACATTGAGTTTTGTTCAAATTGCTACGGAGCAAAAACCCCCAAACATGTTACAAAGCACTTACCATGCTGATAATTGGCTCATCTACTTTATAGACACTTAATCTCTTTTTGTCTTCTTGGCATAACTTGGAATTGGGCTTCTGTGCGAGTTGTCAGTCAAGAGTCCTGGAGTCAAATGCAGGKGATTTTGAACCCATAAGAGTAAAATAAAAGCTGGCAGTCACCCATGGGATCACCATATAAAGGGAGTTATCTTGGCATGCCTGAAATAGGAGTGTGAGCCATAGCTTATAGAGACAGCATATAAGGATGGAGACAGGGGAGTATCAAATAAAGTTTTCCCTTCTATAGCCTTTTAGTTTTCTTGTTTCTAATTGCATTACAATTTTCAGCCAGCTGTTGGTAACTGCTTGAGAACAGAGAAAATTCCAGAAATAGTCTTCCCAAGATCTTGCATTTTCCCATAGATGAACTTTCTTGCTTTGAGTTGCTCTGCTGCCAAATAAGGTGTATTTATACACTTCTCTTGAGACAGCCCTGTGTTCTCCCYGAGGAACCACATTTTATCAGACAACAAACAGCTCTAACAAAATGTGAGAACTGAACATGGCACTGCACTGTAGTTGACAAAGCAGGAAATCCAGAGCATCTGGTACTTTGCTCCCTAAGTGAAAGGAGATGGAATTAGGCATTAGAWTTGGATGGACATTTCCTTCCCTATTAAATCCATTGTTTTGGAGCTCTGTCAGAGGAAGCTGAGCAACTCCAACTGCTCTCTGCAGCAAGAGTGGATATCTCAGCTGTGAGTTTGAGCTGTTCTCTACAGTTAAATAAATTAAAAGGCCAAATTAAAAGGTGGTATCTTGACCTTCTGCCAAGATAACTGCTCTTGCAAGTGCCAGGAAGTCTTGAATATTATCCAGGTGAAATGCAAAATGAAATACCTGTGGGTAAAGATAAATGAGARTGACATTAAAACACAGCAATACATAAAAATTAGTTTTGATTTCTGGGCATTTGTATAAGCATGCTACCTGAAGGTTGTATTATGTGCTAGGCAAAGTGGTTTCATTGTTTTCCAAAATGTTTGTTTTCATAATTCATGATCAGATTGAACTAACTGGACTCTGAACTCTATAAATCTTGATTTATGGCTGTCGATATTCCTGTCAATTTACTGATACACAGCTCTGACCTGAACACTAAAGTAGTCAGGTACATATTTGATGATCTTGCYTTAATAATGAATCATAAAATGGCTCTGGTTGGCAGGGACCTTAAAGATCATCYCATTCCAACTCCCTGCCATGGGAAGGGATGCTTCTCAATAGACCAGGTTACTCTTAGCCCTGTCCAGCCTGGCCTTGAGCACTCTCAATCCRTTCTCTGTCTTGCACTTGTCCTTGTTGAACTCCATGTGGAATGTGGCAATATCTTTTCAGGAGTTGGTTTTAAAGCTGCTGGGGCTGATGATCAGGAAAAGCTGGAATAATGGGAATCACACCTCCTTGCAGCCCCATTCCTTGCTTTTGAGAATAGATAAGCCTCTGATATCTAGTTCTGAAATAATTGTTTTCTTCTAATGCTTTTAACCACGAGATCTCATTTCAGAATGATAAACAAGAACACAATCTTCAGTTTTAAATGTCACCAATAGTTTTCCCTAATTGTTGATCTCTGCAGAAATGTGGTATTTCATGTGGTGGGTATTAATTATTGTAATCTGGAAAAAGAGCAGCTGATAAATTCACATACCATGTGTTCCTGGAAAGTAAGATAAGGATGCTGGAAATAAATAATGAAATTTGGTCTCTTGTGGAAATTACTTCTGGTCTTGCCCATCTCTCAACTTCAGTTTTCTGTGTTTGCAGTAGCAAAGCCCTGCTGCTCACACCAACACCAGGAGCAAGTCTCCAGTGGATGTGGATTGATTGCATTGCCCCTCCTTTTGTTATCTGGGTGAAGGATGGTTGGTGTCAATGCCATGTGCATTCCTACTGTGCATGTACCGGGATGCTTACACGGCTTCTATTGCTACGATAGCTGAGCACCCAACAAATGGTAATGAATTTATCCTTGCTTCCCTAAAATAACTGCTCAGTTACGACAGGAACATTATTCTGAAATGGGAGWCAGCCTCCAACATCTGCCTGTTTCAATGACTTGGGGTCTGTTATCTTAGGTGAGTAATGATGTSGGCTGCTGTCACTTGGGCTGCTGGTGTTGATTCAGTGGTGACATTTCATTGTACTCCAGGAAGATTAATTCTGATTGGAGGGAGCCCAAAATAAATTCAGTCTTTAGGCCAATCAGARGGTGGTGTTTTCAGTAGTATCTTAATAATGCAGCTCACCTTTCAAGAATGTAATTGGTTATGATTTGCCAAGAAAATGCCTATCTCTGTACAGTAGTTATTTGCATATAGAGGAAACTAATAATGTAAAATACAATCATAACTGCACGGAGTTCTTTAGGCATAAATGAAGTGTGCTTGCTCATAGCTGGTGTTTGTGAGGGCTGCTGGCACAATGATCAGCTGGAGCAGAGGAGGAGGATGAGGCTGGCAGTGCTATTTATACTGAAGGCATTCGAGACTAAACCAGTTTGGGGTAGAAACTGGGGACAGATAATGTATAACCAACTCTGTTCTTGTGCCAGGGTGGGGCAGAGGTGCTGCATCTTTCCACTGCAACAGGAGACACAGTCTCAGGGGCAGAATATTTGCCCCATCATCTACTCCCTGACAGAGGTTCTCTTCTTCCTTCCTTTGCTCAGTTTGGGGGAGGCAGAGTACCAAAAGCTTGGGCTGCTCTGGCWGGAGGTGAGCTGCTGCTCATGGTTGTTCTGCTCTGAGGTTTAAGTCTTGCACTTGCTTTTCAAGAATRCAATTTTCCAAGCTTTTTCCCCCTTCAGGAGTCCAAGGCATAGAAGCACAGAACCTGCTTCTTGCTGTGCATGGAAGCTAAACATTGATTATGGGGTGGGTGCCGGAGTTTGAGTAAAACAAACGGACTGGCTTGTCTGCAATAGCTCATGTTGAACAGAATTGTTTCTCCAACTTGTGCTTGACTTCTGATTTCTGCATGCTGTGTGTTTGTGGACTCTAGCTGGGATATGTAGGAATAAAAATGCATTGTGCGCAGCACGAATGGTTCTTTCTGCCTTACCTCCAGGCTGACTGGAAGCRTCAGCATTCCTGTAATTTCCTTGTTCAAATTACTTTTTTCTCCTTTCTTCTCCATCTGTTTAAAATAATTCAGATAGTCTGAGTGCTGTTAGTTTTTATACYCAAACTTTCTTCCAGAGCTCCTAGTGTTGGGAGAAAGGGTGAATAATCTTTACTGCTGTGGTTTAACTTCTCACAGAGTGGTTCARTAGGCTTTGTTAGAAAGTCCATCTCTTTTCTGGTGCTTATAGATATTTTCTTTTGGTGATAGAAGAGAAGATGATGGAGGTTTTCTTGCGCTGGGAGGAGAACCAGACACACTTAAGGAGTCGCTTTCCTTTAACATTTTGCATAGCTCATATTTCCACTGGGTAATCTGCAGATTTCCAGTGAAGTGTTAAGTTCTAACCTTTGGCTAATGTGGTAGGCAGCTCTAAGTGTTATAGTTTTAGTACTTGGGCATCTGGCCCAAACCTTGTGCTTTTCCTGCTGTGTTCATATCACCCGATTTCTTTCTCCCTCAGTCCCTTATAGCAGTCTAGCTCTTTCTGTTCATTGGAAAAGAGAATTTCATTTATCTTCCCCAATGTTGGTCTTAAGTTGGTGATCTCCTGGAGCCAGAAGTGCTGGGATATTAATTTGTTAATTAACATGCTGACATAGCTGCTGAATTTCTTGTCCTTTTCATTGGTTGACTGAGGAATACAGGAAAGAAGAGCAAACCTTAAAGCACAGAAATGGAAGGAAAAGCAAAATCAAGGGAAAAAGWAAAACAAAATGGTATTCAATGTGCTGTTCCTTTTTGCAGCTGCTAGGATTTGGAAAGCAGCCTTTTAGATTTGTGACACAGTTAACAGATGTATGCAGGAAGGGAACACGGTCTGATTTTGCTTGATTTCATTTCCACATCTCATTTGCATACAATCTTGCCTCAGAGCTTAGGCTGACGCCCCTATCCTGAGCTTTTGCTCATATCTAGATCKGAAGTTGTTGGCACCAGGAAATGGTGATACTGTTTTATGCACATTTGTGTATATCAACATGCTGGTTTGTGAGAGGCAGGAAATTTAATCCTTTGTAAAAGTCTTTATCCATTTCCTGCATTCRTTAGCTGCCACAGAACTCTCTTCTCTTCTACATGTAATGTTTTGGTGGGGCTTTATTATAATTTGTTCTGTGTTTTGATGGACAACGTTTTGTGTTCATGTTCATTAAATSTGTTCTGCTGATGCTTTGGGAAACTTACTATCACACAAGTTGAAATAAACTTAGGACATCCCTTCCTCTAATTGGAAAGGATATATAACAAGCAAGGCAGCTACCGGGGAAAGCTGGGCAATGTCTTGCTGAAATGGGGCAATTGTTAGGAAAGATAAATGCTCCAAAGTTTTKTCAGATATTATGTGACTTCCTCTCTTCTACCACTTTTGCTAATAAATAATTTCACAGACTTATCCCTCTTATTTTYTGACAGTTCTTGGAGGCCAGCTGAAGAGCAAAAGATTAAAAGGAAGAGAACCTGGCTTCAGGCACATTTGCAAGCTAGCTGTTAGTTTTCTGCAGGTCCTTCCATGCTTAAAACAATCCTCCCCTGACAACTGAGCATACAATTCATGTACAATGGATCTGCTTCTGACATTGTATTTCTGGGGCATTTGYACCACTCGTGATTCATCTGGCAGTGCTTGGGTTTAAGTACTGATAAAGGCAACACAGCAGAGTGCAGATACATTTGACCTTTCAAAACATTGAATAGAAAATAAATATAGAAAAGTAGTTACTTTGCAGTTTTTCCTTGTACATGTGTGATGACTGCAAGCAAACCAGCATTCTGATACCTGCCTTGGGAGTCTGGGTAGTGCAGAAG
Source organism: Malurus melanocephalus (assembly GCF_030028575.1). Lineage (NCBI taxonomy): Eukaryota > Metazoa > Chordata > Aves > Passeriformes > Maluridae > Malurus > Malurus melanocephalus. Next base: position 14,432 of record NW_026624417.1, read on the forward strand.
CCCCTAGGCCTGAGCTCCACTGTTRTTCCTCCTGTTCCCAGTGTGTGTGAGTTAGCCTGGTATTGGTGTAGAGGTACAGGTCAGCTTTGATTTCCCCAGTTCGAGTAGTTGATGTCTGCTGCATCCAAAAATCTTTACTATTTGGTATGCTAGGCTTGTATAATTGGCATGCTGGTCTTGACTTAGTTGCCTGGTGGGCAGGTGTCTGTGTTCCAAGTGTAAAGTTTCACTGGAAGTGTCACTTTAAATCAGGAGCACTGACACAAAACTATGGCTTGGGCACCTGTGGGAAGTTCCTGCCAAAATCCTCAGCCAGCTGCAGCCTCAGCTTGGATGCAGCCACCTCGTAATACTGCTGTGAGCTCCTTTAAAAAGGGAGTAGCTCTGTGGTGTAGGTACCCTGTTCAGACAGGGCTGCAGAGCTCAGTCTTGCTGGAACCCTCCTGGAAGGGCAGGGGATGGAAATAGAAGCGTGGCTGAGGCAGGGGCACATGAGCCCTGTAACACTGCCACTCCCCAGCCATCACTGCTGCTGGGGAGTATGTGCAGTTCTGAATAAGGCTCCAAATATGATGGCGACTGAAGATCCTCCCTTCTTTTCCTCATAAAACTGTGGTTGATTTGTGAGCACATTCCTTTGCTTTACAAGCAGAGGAAGTACATGCAGTATATCTCTCCCAGTCTACAAGCCAGAGATGTACAGGGTGTGCAGAATTTTGTGCCAGGTTCTGKGTTAGGGGTAGTTTTAAATGAGGTGACCAGGTAAAGCCTTCATCTTGAGCTTTTTTGTAGAAGGGAGGAAAAACTATGCAGCAGCTGTGTAGGGCTCTGATCTGGCATTGATACAGCTATTTTTGATATTTYTAAAACTGCTTTCCAGTAACTGCAGTTGAATTTGGATGCTTTTTTGGTCTGAAGCTTTTTAGCTGCAAATGATAGCYCATCTTTGATTCATTTGTACTACTCTACTGCCTGTCATATGCTGGTCAAGTCTAGTGCAGCAGAGAGAAACATTTTTCCCTTCTCATCCCACATTCTTATTCCTTGGTTCACTGTGTAATCTCCTGTGGCTGTGTTTACATGAATTTAACAACAAATCTGGAGGAGTCTTCTTAAAGAAGAATCAATTTGTCTTTTAAATTGCCTCTTTTCCATAYATTTGTGTGAATGGATAAACTGTCTGATCAGCTTCCTCAGCACCTGTAATGAAACCTCTTTCTGACTTTGTTCGGTGCTCCTGGCAAGGTTTCGTGCTGAAACAGGACTGGACTGGGAGAAGGGGAGTACTTGTGGACTTGAGAGGGAGAAAAGGAAAGGATAAATTGGTGTTCTGTCTTACTTGGTCATGCTCCATCAAATATTTAACTAGTCACTGGATAAACAACACTGATCAATTGAAATTGCTAGGTTTTTTTCCAAACAAAACTCTAACTCTTCCCTTCAAAGTTATGCTCCTTTTTGCATACTTTTTAGACTTTGGCCCAAATGTTTGTGTAACAGCCCAGCTTTGGCTGGGCAAAAGCAGGGCAGGGAGCTTCCTCAAAGGTGTGGGTTTGAGTGTCCTTAGTTTGAAGTGGGTTTTGAGCTTTGGTTTTCCCTTTGGCCAGCAAACTTCTGTGCTGACTTTGATATTGTTTTTGTGGTTTAACTTCTCTTTTCGGGCTGTGCAGCTTCACTGGGAATTTGAACTGTGAAGCAGTGCTTTTCCCACCAACCATATGCATAAGGCTGACCTTWGGCTTGAATGCAGAGTTTGGTGTCAACCCTGTACCATTAGCAAATATCACATAAATCATAGTGACAAGGGTTCCAGGCAGCTGTGGCTGGAGGGAGGTTGGCACTGAGTGTGTCTGAATGACAGAAGTAATTTCTGATCTCTGTTAGCACTGAAGGACAGGCACCAACAGGCCCAGCAGARCWGGGTTGTTTCTTSCTCTGTCCCTTGCCCTGTTTCCATKTGGRTGCCCTCCCCTGAGCTGTGCCTYGCCTTCWTGTGCTGGGTTAATGTRCCTGGGGCTCAGAGCCCACCCCTGGCACCAGGAATGGCTGCTGGTCCTGGTGGGGATAACTTCACTCACAGCACTTGGAGCCTCAATTCCCTCTTAACAGCCTCATCCTTCTTGAGCATCTTGATTTCAAGTGTCTGCTGAAGCACTGTAAACAGATTTCCTTCRGCGCTGCAGCACTACATGCTGTGTTGCAATACATTCTGTCTACTTTAGAGCTGTTAGTGATTCATTAGTTTGCTGTTCCAAAAACCAATTCCAAAGGGATCACTCATCTCCCTAGAGCAGGGAAGGTATTTTCAAGCTGGCTACACAGTGCTATGGCAGCTTTTTGAGACTTGCCTGGTTCAAATCRTGTGGCAGTGATACTGCCAAAGGCTGCCAATTCAATGGAGGATTGCACACAGATWCCATGGGAACTTGCAGTATTATCAGACTCAGCTAATAATAGCTTCTCTTGACTTCTGAAATGTCAGAGTGGTCTTGTGGGTARCTGCACTTGGGAAAGCATTGACTGTTTTTGCCACCAAGAATAGTCCCTGACATGTTCAATGTTGCATTATCCTCATATTATAGAAAATACATCTATTGAGAATGAAGAATCTTAATCTGTCTGTGAATTGACCAGTGCCAAAATCTCACAGTTGCAACATCAGTCTAGGGACCCAGAACTGTGTCCTTTCTGTGTGTTAGAAAGATGAGCTTCTCCTTTCCAGAGATCCCTAAGATCAAATGAGCATGCCTCTGGAAGGGGCTTGGAATCATAACAGTGAAAAAATCTCTGGCGTACTATTAAAAAAGGAAAATGAAGTATGGTAACAAAGCAGTAACTCAGTTTTCTTTGAGAGGGGTCAGTTACTGTCTGACAGACTGTCCCGCAGTCAGGTCTCCAGGGYTTCTGGAGTTTCTGAGTTTCTCTCTCAGATCATTTACTCTGAAACTGGTTTTTCTGGCAGGGAAAAATAACTCTGCTTTTCACAGAACTTTCAAAGTTTTCAATTGGTTTGTGGACTAAGAGAAAACAGGTAAAAAAAACCCCAACTCTAAATGCTCTGTGGTACTAAGTTAATTCTCTTCTTTACATTAGCCATTTATTTCTTTTTTCTGTCTGGTGCGCCCCGCAAGGTACTAGCTGTACATCTTGAGCTGCAGGATTTACTCTAAGATTTTTATGGACTGCYGGAGGCCAGACAGGGATTTTGATATGTCTCAAGAAACTGATAAACAAAAAACTACAAAAACCAAGTTCTTAGTCAAAAGAGTATCAGCATTTTTAGAAGGGTGAGAAATTAAGCAATCAACTTTTGTTAGTTTTGAGGTTATAACTGAAATCAAGGCTCTGAGCAGGCGAGCTGAGTTTCAGAAGATGCTGGACACTTTTTGTGTCCAGTGATCTGAATTAGCTGAGGCATCTGCCTCTTGCAAGTGCAGAGCTGCATGGGAATTGCATGAAGGTATGCAGTRGAGGGTAATGTGAATATGGGGGCAGACAGATGGCCTGTATTCCAAGTGACTCTTCTCAATTGCCTTTTACATCTGTTTATTACAGTTACAAACACCTGCATGTGCCTTTTAAGGCAGAGTTACATCACTGGGGTACATGATTAACATGATATAATGATGGAACCTAAGAGTAGGGAAAACTTGAGTGAAAATTAAGAAAGTAGCTTGTGCAAAGTCCTACAGGAAGTCTTTAACAAGTAGGTTGCAGTCACAGCTTGGGAGCCCTAAATCACCCATCAGTACACATTGATCCTGGTACTGAGAATTCAGAGCAAAGTGGCTTGTTGGGGGATCTTGGAAAGAGTCTTGTATTCATGCTGTTTATTTGAACTAATTACTTTAATTATAGTAATTAATTTGTATCTTAAYGAGCAATCCATCCCTCTATTTGTGCAGTGCTGCCAGAATTTAGTCCTTGTGTTAAAAGATGAGCTGCAGGCTTCTTGTACCAATGAAGATGTGTTTTCAGTGCACTTGGGGGATTGTGAGTGACAGAATGACTTCACCCAAAGGGAAGCTTGACTGTTGTCATTTTGTTCTTGTTCAATAATCTGAAATACATCATCAGCATCAATGTTTTACTTAAAGAAAAAYAAGGTTAGAATCAATGGGTTTTTAAGAATTACTTTCCTCTTTCCCCAAGGTTTCTTTTTGTACCCCCAGAAGTATTCTGTCATTTTCTTTGCTTGGCAACTTAAATTAACTTGCTTGTGAGCATTTRAAGCAATTTGTGTGCTTACAAATCTGAGAAAAATAGCAGGAAAGATTTATCTTGCAATAAGTTTTTATTCCCCTTACATTTATTGTACCTTATTCCCTCTACCCTCTAAATCATCATAATCAGGCACTGAAAAACATATTTTATATGAGGATCCATGTGAGTCCTGGCAGATGGATAAGAGATTACTCTCAGCTGCCCCTTGCCATTTCTGGATAAACCCCATCTTGCACAGACTCACAGAAGTCATCAGACTGTCCTTCATTTCTAGTTCATCCTTCTTTGTCATCCTGATAGGCCTTGATGAGCAAAGGCACTTGGGGAATGAAGACATGAAATTGTTGGTRTTCTTAGAGAAGCAATGTCAAACAACCTGGTAGAACATGTGACAATTGCTGTTYCTGTCATGCTTAAACTTGCTGAAAGAATTAGGTTCCCACTCTCTCCATGTGCTGTCTGCAGTTTGCTGTGATCAAAGAAAGGAGTGGAGGTGGTCTACTAGGAATGCTTCTCTCCTTCTGCATGAAAGAACAAATTRCTACAGTTTTCCCCTTCATTGGAATAATGTGTTCATCTACCTACTTTGAGCACAGGCAACGGCTCTTAGTGAAATACTAGTGCAGGCACTGGATGCTCCTCAGATGGCTCAAAGTGCCCCATTTGTCACTCTTTCTCAGTGTTTGTGGTTTTACTCTGAGCTAGTCTAAGGATGGAAGCAGTGAGACCTGCCCAAACTTCCCACATGGCCAAGCTGGTGATTTCCTTCCTATGTGCAGCCCAAAAGTCACACACAACAATAACTCAGTGTCCCCAGTGAAGTACTTGCTAGAAATCTTACATAAAACAACTGGCAGCTGAGTGCTGCAAATGCATTTGTTTTTTTTCTTTGAAACACAATTCAAACCAGAGGTTAAATTTAATAGCTAAGAGTTAGTTGATTGAATAATAATTCATCAGACTCCTGTATGTGAAATGCTTGATAAGAAAAGAATGAGAACCAGTTTGAGTGCTAGAATTTAAATACAAGTTTGCATTATGGCATCCATATGTATATTAGTTCTATTATAGCACTTTTTTCTTACACTTGTATGTTTTAGGTGGAATGCAACATTTGAGTGACAATGAAAGACCTTGAAAAGAACTGCTTGATTTTTAAAGTTTGTCATTATACTTGAGAGCAATAATTGTGATGTGATTTCTAATAGTCCAAGAGGTAACTCAGTCTAGTATTAATAACAGATAAATATTTTATTTTYTGCTTTGAGTATATTGTGATATTAACAGAAGATAAAAATCAGAGTTCCTTTCTCTGCTGAGTCTTTAAATTCAATTAAGCTAGGATGTGGTAAACAACACCATGATTTGAAAGAGGATAAACCTCCCTGAGCTATTAGGGAACATGTATATGTCTGAATGTCCTTGCTATTATCAAACTTTAATCATTGTAAGCTGCAAGCCCATTCAAAATATTATCTAAGCCCTGACAACATTCTCAGTGTTCGTACAATGCATTTAAAAAAAGCCTTTTGTGAAATCTGTCTCAAGGACAAGCCACCTAATTAACAGACCAGCCTGAAACACACACTGTTGTGTTTGTCTTTATTAAGACATAATGAATTGCAGAACTCAGGGTTGTTTTTTTGTTGGTTTTTTTTTTTTGTGAATCAGGATGATCTGAGAGAATCATTTCATGGTAGGGAGCAGAGAAATGTGAAGGCATTGGGTAACGCAGTGAGGACAATGTTAAGTGTGTGTGTATCCATACATATGTGAAAGTATGTCTGAATATATGAAAGATCATAGACACAATGTAGGGCAGGCAAAAGCCTTTGTTTTGTTGAGCTACAATGGCATTTTTCTTATTCCAAAGGWAATACTTGGTTTGTAACTCATTATTCAACTTCTATTCATGCCTTAAGGCTGAAGCTTCTGAACTTTTGGGGTTCACCTCATATTCCTGTAATTGAGTCTGAGATATTCATACAAAATCCAGCCAGAGCCCAGTCCTGACTCTTGCTCTCAGGTTTTGAACTTGTGTGTATTTTTGAACACATTCAAACTCTCATCAGTGGCACGAAAGCAAGTGCCCAAATAAGCTGTTTTGGAAGAGCAAGGAATAATTATCTTTACAGCTTCAAAGGAACCTGGTGCAGCTGTGCACTACACTTGTGAGGTTATGGTTGCTAAATTCTTACAATGGAAGCAGTAATAAAGCAACAACAGCTGCAGGCCAGAAATGTGCATGGCGTAATTTGAAGGACTGGTCTATGAGAAATACAAATAAAAACTGGCCAGGTTTGATGGCCTTTGAAATGTCTGGTTGTTATCTTCAAGGGCTTCTTTGAGGACCGTGTGGATCCTTCCTTCCTCTGTCGTTTTGGCAGGCTGGATCTGATAATTTTTAACTGCAAGTGCTCCCTGCCTAAACATGCAGCCTCACAGAAGGATTTCTTTGGACAAGCATAATTCATGTGAATTATAGCCACAAGGRTTTGGGCCTCTATCAGCCCAGTAGGAGTTGTCACTTCAAGATTCTGGAAGTACTTGCTCACAAGAGAATACTGATGTGATATTTAAAAAGAGCCTTAAAGCAAAGTGTCAAAATATGAACAGACCTTAGAGATACATCAGGTATAACTATATGCAGGGCAACTTAGAGCAAACCACAAAATGGTRTTTTTATTTTCCCCTGTGGTGCGATGTTATAGCAGAGAATGGTGTGTAAAGCAGAAAATGGAACGTGTTTCCTTTTTTTCCCCTCTTGCTTTTAAGTACAGTGACACGTCCTAATTTAGACCTAATTTTCATTCCTGTAACATTGCTTGTAATAGCGTCTAAAGTCCTCAGAATTAATTTGACTGGAAAAATTCCAGAAGGACTTTCAATTTTTCTCATTAAAAACATTATAGATGTCTTAATTAGGCACTGTTATTAATGGTAATATTMCTCAATTTAGAACTACACACTTAAGATGTGGTTACCTCTAGTGTGATTAGTCAGAGAAGCTCTGCTACGCAAGGATGCACACTAGAATTCTGAACAGTTAAATATTTAGAGCYAGATGCTCAGCTGTGTAAATTGTGTGGCTACTGTGGCCTCAGTGGAGCTAGATTAGTATACATTAACTGGGGATTTGCTATCTAAAGTTATAAACAATCATTTCTGGCTCATCTCCCTCACTATTTCTCTTTTTCTTTTTCTTTCCAGTGTTTAGCTTGTTTTTTCTCTACATGGTAGAATAAGCTGATGAAATAATACATGCRCATGTTCCTGCTCCAGGATAAGCTGTTTAACTGCTCAAATTTAGCTGAAGCCTCTTGCACTTGTATTTCTCTTTCCCCATGTTGTCCCAGGGGGATTTTCCTGACTCAAGTGAACCTGCTCCTGATTTAGAACAGAGTTCAAAACCTTTTCCCAGCACCTTCCTCTCTAATGGGCTCTGTTACAGGCTTCAGGTTGTGGTAATTTGCTTTACTTGGYGAGGACCTGCTGCTGCTGCTACATGCAAGGGGAAAATGAGGTGGAATGTTTTATTTGCTTGCCTAGACACAGGTTTACACAAACTTTTAAAGTACTCTGTGGAGCAGTTAATATGTGTATTTTCCTGCTAGAGGATTGAAAGGAGCTGTTTGAATTTACTATATTTGTGCCTGGTTTCCTTAGCACAGAAGAACCCGTGCCAGTTTTCAGGTGTATAATTACTGTGACTCCAGTTTGGTGTTACTTATGTTTATTGTGATTGTGGATGGGAAAGGCTGTTGGCTCCATGGGCTATTGCTGCTCTGAGCCTTCAGCTGGGGAGCTTGTACACAATAACACCTGTACTTTGATTATCATCAGGTTATAAGACTTTGTTAAAAAAGCCACCCCCTATACCCTTTATAATCCCACAGCAAATGTTCCAACTTTTGAAATTATTTGCAAAGTGAGGTGTCTAAATTAAATTGAATGTAACACAGCAGATCTCTGTATGTTCTGTTGCTCAGTAATACCAGGTTTTATATTCCAAGTGTTTTCAATGTGTAAATTGTTACCTAGGCTGTGTAAGAGCTCATTTGTGCAGCACAAAAAGCTGGTCCTTGTGTGAGCTGTTTGAAATCCAGATTTGTGTCATGCTGCAGGTAGTTTAACCACRAAATGAACAGTCATCACACGTTCAGGTTCAGATGGACAGATGTGTATGGGGCTGTTAAAGGCATTTGGATTTGTAATTGGTATATGGGATAGGACTGAAACCTCAAAAAGTTACAGACATTTGCATCTGTTCACTGATGTATATGACGATGACTTATTTGGGGTAGTGGGGTGTGAAGCTTAAGAGGAGCTTAATGATTTTTCCTTTAATAAATCATTTGACTACAGCAGTGTCATGTTTTATTAGCTTGCAATTCTGTAAAAGTTAAGATTGAGCATAATGTTGCATATAATTCTAAAACATCTGGTAGCAATATCTAGTAGCAGCTGTTTAGTACCTGAAATATAAACAAAACATGATTTTATCCATAGTCGTTACAGTTAATTTTCCTGAAACTACTAGTTTTGGACTATGCAATAGATCTGTTCAGGAGAAAGAGGGAGTGAAAATGAAGATATTGTTCAAAACCTGAACCCATGGAACAGGTCTGCATAAAACACAGCTGTGTTTCTAAATAGATTTTGTTTTTTATTGAAATGAAAGAAAAAAGCTTTAGAAGAAAKCCTAAAAGAATGATAGTCCTTAACTACACTGTGCCTTTGTAGTGAAGTGCATCCTATTAAAAGTTTATGATCTGTTATAATTGTGTTCATATAGGGTTGTTTTTTTCAATCCCTATTCCTCTGAGGGAAGTTACTCAGTGCTTTGACTGTGGTGATATACATAGAATTGTATTACTGGGGCTTGAAGACTAGAAGGAAAATAAAACTCCTGACAACCTCACAAACAAAGCAAAGTGAAAATGAGGTGACAGCAGTTSACTTGCTGCCTTTCCTGTCTGGTTCTATCTCGGGATTCAAGGGAAATGTGGGGGCTGCATTGTCACACGGCTTGGAGAGCAGACACAGCAAAGGTGCCTTTGGGCTGCTGCAGTTTGTGTTGCACCTGTGATACCTCCCCGGGGTCCACTCTGCAGTTTCACATTTCAGATTTTCTCTCTGTGTCCCAGGGCATCCATCAGATATATTTGATTTCTGAGGGTGAGATGMTGCTGCAGCATCAGCTGCACCTGGTGATGCTCCCCTTGACACAGGGAGCTCAGCTTGTTTTTCTACATTGGATGAGCAATACCCCTTTCAGACACACCCAGCGATGGGAATGTGGTTTATGGGAGAACTCAATGTGCAGAATGAAGCAGTATTTCCTGTGGTCTGTCTCTATAAACTGTTCCTTTTAAAYCTTGCCACTGTAAGAAGCAGAGATGTTTGCCAAGTAATCTGACTTTAGTGTTGTTTGTAGCAGATTCTGGTCATTCTGGAGTCAGTAGTGGGGTTTAAACAGAAGTAGAATAAGATCTCAGAATATTGCAGGGCATTAAAAACCATATATGTGGCATATGCATTTTTTCCTTCTCTTTTGATGGTCCTTTCCTGGTTCCTCTGGGGTTTGAATTCTTTTTTAGGGTACCAATATTATTGCAACCTTTTTATCCAGTCATATTTAAACTACCTGTACAGGATAATATCACTTTAAGGATGGAAAAATGTCCATATTTGACCCTTGAAYAGATTTTTTTCACTCCATATGATGAGGATCCTTGATGAGTGCAAATGGTTAAGTGTGGTACTGGGTGTCTGTTTTTCCTTTTCACTTCCTAGTGAAGACTCAGGAGGACTCTTTAAGAATATGAGCACAATGAAGTTTATTTCTGTCTTGGGGCATTGAGTTTCTTTTGATGTTTGCTTATATCCAGCAGTGATTAAAAGCATCTTGATTGGTGCCTACCATGAGTTGCATATCTGTGTAGCAGAAAAAGTAAACCTGTGACTCTGTAGGCACAATTTTTGGCTCATTCTTTGCACATTTAAGTAGAAATTCCTAATTTTCTGTTAGAGTGAAATGACTATTTTAATGGATGATTCAGGTTCTTTACCTATAAGCTGATTTTAAATACATTATGCAGTATGGATGTTCAAGTGTAAATAATTTATAATCATAGCCTCATGTTGGAGGATGTTAAATACCAATAATTTTGTATTATAACTCATTAGGGATGACATTCAGGCTCCCAGGGGGCTGTTTGTAAAACTCCCTTGGCYTCAGTAATGTCAGGATTTCACCATAAGTGTTACCTAAAAAATAAAATGATGACATTTCACTTCATGTTAAATCCAAGTAATCTCCATTAATTGCATAATAATTCTGAATGTAATCTTATTCTAAAAGCTTGGAAATGCACCAAAAACGATGACCTAGGTCCTGCAGTTTTTAACTTGTCTATGAAATGGAAGTTTTTGTTTGTGCATACATAGGGTAGCTGTAGACATTTTGAAGTGTTTACAGGATCTTGGCTTGATTGTGTATACAGGATATTCCCTTGGAACCAGACCTGAGCTGGTGATGTCTGGAACATGATGCTCTTTCAAGCAGCAAATGCAACAAATTGTCACCAGGTTGYAGCCTGAACAGGGGAATTTTCATCCTGCATTAACAAACTGGAATCTGAGAATTGTTTAAGTTGGAAAGATCTTTAAGGTCAAGTCCAACCTTTTACCTGGCACAGCCAAGTCCAGCCCTAGACCCTGTACTCTGGTCTGGGACTCCCCTGGGCACTTTGCTGAAATGTTTGTTCCAGTGCAGGTTGTGCTGGCTCTGGGCCTGCTCACTGTGGCAAATGAGATTCTTCTCCTGGGAAAGAGCAAAGTGTGGATTTGTGACATCTTTGGACAGAGAAGGAAGTGGAGTGTGAGTGAATGCTCTTGGCATTAGACAAGAAAATAAGATGATACGCACCCATTACCTTGTCATTTGGAAAATGGATGGATCACTTGGATGAGAAGGAGTAGGTCACAATGAAAGGAAAAAATTAAGTGTTCAGTATCTCAAATAAAAGGAGCTTTGTCCTACACCCTCTTGAGGTGACATAAGCTGTTGTCAGAGATGCTTAGGACTGCCCTAGCACTGGCCAACTATCAGGTCTTGTTAAATTCTCTTCCCCTGCCTGCAGAGTGACTGTTAGGAATGGGTTCTGCCCYGTGATAAATCCCATATGTGCCAGGGTACCATTACTGGGAGCTGGCTGGGATAACTGAAGAGCTTTGCATAGAACCATCTGCCTCTAAGCACATGATGAGGAGTTTTTATTTATGCTCTTTGTGTTTGTGTCCAATGGTCCCTGTGTAGGAAATAGAGACCATGGACATYTCTGGGGTTCCTGGGTCCTGCAGGTGTGAATCTGAAAATTAATGGGACCTTTTCAGTCCCTTGTAGGCAACAAGACCAGAAAAGACAGTGATTTTACCTGAGGTTATTTTATCTCAAACTGGTTAAGATGGAAAAGATTTATTCTGTGTGGAGCATGCATGCCAGGTGTAATCACAGCAAGAACTTTTTTATGGCTGTTTTTTTAATCTATTTTACCAAAGCAAGCAAAACTGTCCCTTGCAAGATTTAAATTCACTACATTTGGGAGAGCTTTGGTGAAGATATTGCAGGGCCTCTCTATTAGAGAGAGATTTTGAGACTTGATAACTCAACTGGAGGAGGCCCTGAACAATGTGGTCTGACTTTGAAGSTTTGAGCAGCAGGTTGGACTAATTGACCTCTGGAGTCCTCTTCCAGCCTCGAGTATTCTGTGAGTCTGTGGTGATCTTGTTATTTGTAATATTCTTCTCGCCAAATGTTCTCCTTTCTCCTTATGGACAAATTTATCTTACAAACTGAGTTGGCTTGTGGTCTTACTGTTCCTCTTAAAAATGGGAAGAATAAAACCTGTATATTGTGAGGGAAATGACTCCCTGGCAYGACCACAAACTGAAAGCAGGGTTTTGATAGCTCGTAAATAGGTGGAAAATTTTCTTATASTGTGAGTATTTCTGCTTATGTCTTTCATTCTGTGTTATTTATTCTGGCTTTTTGATGGCAAAAGGTATYGACTGCAACTTCAATAATTTCCCTAGTGCTGTTGGTAGCTTGTGTCATGATGCAGCTTACAGTTGATGGGCTTTGAATTTGGCTTTCTGTATCAGCAAATGAATACAGCCTTTCTATTTTGCTGCATCTGTGCCCTTGTGCGGGGGCTGCTACTGTGGAGGGCATTCCACTTGATACTTGTCATGATATTTATTTTCTGAAGAAAGGTTCTTTCAGTGTATAAGTGTRACAGAGGAGGAGACCTTTTTGATCTCACCATTAAACCAATTCTAAACTTCATGAATTTGGCTGTAGCAAGTGAGCTGGGCTTGAATTGTGCCTGTGTTCTCAAGAGGTTCAAAGGCTTTGTTACACGCAGGTTTCAATATCACCAACTCAGGTGTGGAGATACTTATAATTCCAGCATTTGCCTGTTTTCTTGTATTAGAGCAGAATCTAAATCTTCTGTATCAGAGACCCAGTATATTGCTTATCTTTTTAAAGCAATTCTTGTATTTATTTGGAGGAGGAGGCAAGAGTTTCATGGGGTAAGGGTACTTAATGACTCAGTTCAATAAATAGGAGCACAGATTGCAAAATCTCTCTCTTCTACCTTTGATGAGACCAGTGATGCAAATTTTTTCTTCTGCTTTGACTGGGGAGGAGCTGTAGCCATTTCCATTTGCAAGAACATGTTATTGTCCTCATTTAACTGTTTAAAATTCTCTGTTGTAAGGAATCAGTAACTGCTCTGTGGAGTTATTGGCAAGTAACACTAATCACTGYTACCTTCCAYTCCTCTCTGAATTACTTGTTGTGTGGATGCCTGGGGCATGACATTTTTGCTTCTGAATTTGTGCATGGACTGGCCCTGACCTGGGGAATCCTCCCACTGTGTGTGTAAATAACAAACCCTGATGCAAATCCCAGAGAACTTGTCAAGGCATTAGATCAATCTGAGCAAGCTTAGCATGAAACATTCAAGGTATTGACTCTGCACCTGAATCTCTTGAATGTGCTCGTGACACTTGTGTGAATTCACAGGCAGATTTTCTAMTGGTGTTTCCTGTTTTGCTCCCTTCTGACACTCACCAATTAGTGAATAAAAGGCAGCTTTGAGAKTGAGATTGGAGAAGGAAATGTATTCATCCCATCCAGATTTAAGAGCCTAAGTTAGATACCTAGGCTTTCCAATGGTAATTCAGCCTTTAGTAGGCAAATGAAAGCATCTAAATTAGGAAGCTGCTTCTTTCTTCTGACACTATTGTGAAGCTGTGTGCCTGATTTTGACAAGCTCTGTAATGTGAATAATCTAAGATACTGTCTCATTTATTTTTCAAGCCTCTGTGAGCATCAAATGGGAAGACTGGGCTGTAACAGACCTCTAAACTCCTTCACTAGGGACTTTAGAGGGTCCCCRTCTGCATGCAAGTTGTGAAGGAGGAGGGATTAGTCTGTAGTGAAAGACCCAAGAGACTGGTTATGCTGGATGAGAATGTTAACAGAAGCTCTCTTTACTCTTTGTTTTGTTTCCCTTTTTGTGAGAACTGGGCAAATACCTCACTGGAAGGATTCAGTTAATGAATAGAAGAGTCTTGCTAATTGGTTTGCAGKCCTCTGAACTGTATGAGGAGAGACCAAGTGAATGTAATTAAACTTTMTTCTCTTTGCAATCGTTACAAAAATACCCTATGCATTTTCACAATTTTACTAGGTAAACTTTGGCCATGTGTGTTTTTTGGACCCTGTGCCACCTGTTATGGCACAAATAAACAATATTTTGATATAACATTCTAAATCTGGTGCAAAAACGAGCCCTGTGTGGAGGTTTTTGGCTATTTGCATGTTATATCATGGCACTTCCAGGCATGACACTTTATTCTGTTTTGTGACACAGGATGAGTCTCTGGCTGATATACTGGAGGCCAGGCTGCTCTAGTGCTGTCAGCCTGCATTAGCTTATAACTTCAATGAATATGGGCCAAGTGAGATGTGGGATGAATAACACAAGTGGCAAAATGATGTTGAATCCCACAGCTTSTTTCCTACAAACTGCAGTTATTTGTTAACAATTAGATGTAAATATGTTATTCAAAAGCAACAATATGCTTTGTGAGCAAGGAAATGCATTACTCTTTGCTGSAGTGTTTTTCTTACAAATCAGAAGTTTGTGTTTTAAGGATAATTCTCCAGAAACTTCTATGAGTGTTCAGAGATGGCAGGTGCTGCACTTTGGCTTCAGGTGCAAACCCATATCACAGGGTGCATGCAAACAAAGGGAAAACAAAACAAAACAAAAAATCTGTTAACTCAGGTATTTTTCCCCCCTGAAGGGAGTTGACTTGTGACTGTTTTGGTGCAGTGGGAATGCAGCACCTTTTGCCCTTTTAATGCAGGTGTTAAGCAAATGTGACAGGCTGCAATGCAGTTTGTTCTTGGAGAGGATGATGATGATGATGATGACAACAACAGTGTGTTCAGGTGCACAATAATGGTGAGACAGTCACAARCAGCACTTGTAGCTGAGCCAGCACACAAACTGCCAAGCAAAGAGGTGGTCCAGTCATCCTTCATGCTTTTGAAAACAGCTAAATAGGCCATGTGTTCATGATCTGCAGAAACAAATGAAACTGGACTTCAGACTTCAACAGTGGTGATGGTGCTGCCTCTTCTACTGCAGTGCCAGATGAAAAAAATCAGTGATTATACAACATGTATACTGATTTATTGAGCCTGAGGAGTGTTGTGCAGTGCTGGGAGAGCTCTCTGTCGTAGCCCTGTTGCCCCCAGGTTTAGATACTGCCTCTTCAAGTACTCATGGTGTTGCAATCTTTGGTCGGTCTTTTCTTGATTATTTTGTTAGAAGAGGCTCTTGAGGAAAGATGCTTTTCAAAATTTGTCCCCTTATAAAGTGCATCCTCTTCTTAGTGCCAAACAAGTACATTTGGACAAAAGTTAACTGGATGCTCAGGAGCTGGTGTGAAGGATATCAGAACACAGGAAAGAGGAGTGGGGGGAGGAGGGTGCATATTCAATAAAAATCCCATTATACAATAAAAAGGGTCTAATGCTTGAAAGAATAAAGATCCAGGRGCAGCTCTTGGTCAAGGGTTTATTCCAATTTTTCCTTGCAAKCCAGAGATTAATACCATGCCTTCTCTGCTTTTAAATCACCCACTTAGCCTGGCAGAAGTGGTGACCGCTGCTGCCCAGGACAGGCTCGGGGTGCCGAGAAGCTGACAGAACATTTGTTATGTTTTATATTAACATTTTATATTAACATTTGTTATAGATATGTATATATAAATATATAGGGAATTCTTGAATGCAGGGTGTGCCCACTTCAGAGCAGAGGGTGGGGCTTGCCTGGCTCTTGTAGTAACAGTGAGGCATCTATTAACAAATGCTGACAAACCACATGCTTTGTAAATCCTTTTACAGGCCTGCTTCTGATGCTCACTCCAGGAGTACTGGGCTCTGCTGTGCTCTCTCCAGCAAAAACTTTAATRGGCTTTTTCCCCTGTCTAACTGCTCATTTGACAATTTATCTCAATGGTTTCTTGGCGTCTTTTCTCAGTTCTCATGCCAAATCGACTAATACCTGCTCAAAGTTGGCTTTTGACCTTGCTGCCACAAATTCAGCATCTATGAATGACTAATAGAATGCTGGGTACCAGGTGTGAATGTTCAGTGTATGCTACAGTGAATCCATGGCAGCCAAGCTGGTGGAATTCTGCTTGTCATGGATGGAAAAGTAGGGGGGCATGGCAGCTGGAGAGGATGGGTTGCTGTTTGCTGTTCTGCTTGCTTGGCTGAGATGGAGCAAGATGCTGCTGCTGTAAGCATCAGCTGGTTTAAATACTGAAGTCTGAATTTAATAAAAAATCCAGACTTCCCTATTGTTAAAGCCTTGTTCCTTATTGTTAGAGTTTTGTGATGTTTAATTAGCTGATATAACCTGTATATATCGCTTGTCCTAGGAGTTAGGAGTGGCTGCCTCCCATGTTTTCTTGCAGGCTCTGTTTCCTGATATTCCCACATATCAAGATGTTGAAAGTGATACTGAGACCTCTTGTAAATCATGTTAAACACTAGCAAAGCACTATTTGAGCTCTATACCAGAGCCTGCTGTTACTGTTTTAGAACCTTAACTGTAAAAACAAAACATCTGGGATGCTGCTGTTGCTAGGCTGGATGACAGGGTAATAGTGGCTCTTAAATTATTTAACTATTTATAGTGTTTTATACTAAAAGGTTTTTACGAATGGAGCTTCCTGAAAATATCCAGTTATGACAATTCTAAATGGGAAAACTACACATTCTTTAGGTTTGTGGTTTGGATATGAAGGAAGTAGAAATTATTCCAGCCCTCCACATAATTACAAATGCTTCCATTTTTAGGCTGGGAATATCCACAGGAGAATKATATTGAAAGAAATTTGAATATCTGTTACAATTCCTGGATTTTACATGACTTTTGATATAGTTTCTAACAGATGTGACCAGCTGKAATCAGCAAAGTGCAGGATTAGTCCTTACTTTTGTAATTAAATTTTGTGAAACCTGTCATTGTAACACGCTTAGTTTCTGTTTCTTCACTGTCTCTGTGCATGACACTGATCACTTGCTGCATGTTCTCTGTAGTTTTGCTCTCTGAAAAATGTTTCTGTATAGCTAAGAATTCTTTTAATGAGAGAAAGGGAGACTTAAGGATAGAGGAAGATCAGTGGCCATTCTCAGACTAACATGGCTGTTGAAAGCATTGACAGACACAGCCTTTGATCTGGTTATCTGAGTTTTCTTTTGCAGTGCTGAACATGGTAGTCTGACTGTTCCTGGCTCAAACAGTTTGTAGTCTATCCCATTAGCTAAGAATACTACTTTAATAGCTTAATTCTTTTTAGAAACCATAATTCATTACTTCTTAAAACTTCAYATACTAATTGCCAAACTTTTCAACAACTTAGGAATGCCTGCCAGGCGTTTATTAACTTTCAGTCTTAAATCTGTGCCCTTCACTTGAAGACATTTTTAGATATCTTCTTGCTGCAATCCTGTGCAGTTTTATATTGTAAACCTTTCACTAAAAATTAATAAATACAAGTATGCAATTAATTAATTCTGGAAATGTAAAATTTGAACTCTGAAGGGAGAAGGGGAGCAGCAAGAGATGTTGAGCTCCTCTGCCTTTGCAGTGAGCTCTAGAAGCCAACTTCCAGTGGTGAGATAAGAGAACAGAGTGTGGGAGGATTTCTCTTTTCATCTCATTGCCTAGTTCTGGGCAGGTCAAGGCTTTCCTCTTTGCTGGTTTCCCAAATCCTCAGAATGAAATGCTGGGCAAATTGTCTCTTCCCTGTCACAGGCACATGGTATTTAGGGAGGGAACCTGTTGTCTTCCTTGCTGCTGGTAGAGCTGTGATGCTGTTCCCAGCAGTTTATGGAAACTTATGCTCTTGGAGAAAGACAGAGGTTGAAAGCTGTCTCTGCTGCTTTCTTTTTCTATGTTTTCACAGAGGATAAACCTGGGTTTGCCCGTTTTTCTTTCCTTACTTTGTCTCTAGACGTTGTTATTTTCAGCCTACTCTGCTCTATGGAGTAACGTGGTTATACAGTGACAAGAGACTTCTTTAGCGTGAAAATGATATTTCAATTTCTGCTGTAAAATGCAAGTATTGTTCCTGCATCTGAATATAATATTAATGCAACCAAAGTGAAAAAGCACCATTGCTGTGAAATTATAGGAACTTCRTCAGCTGCGATTTACTCAGGCTATTGAATGCAATTAAGTCTCCTCATTACTCTCTGAAAGGGTACCAGTTATGCAGATTTGAGGTATGATGAGATAATCATGTAGCAATTTAAAATTAAAATCTTTTAACGTCTGTAAAGAGCACAGAAATAACATGAAATGTAGGTCCACAGAATCACCAGGGAAACATTCAGTATCTTTCACAGCAGGGACTGACAGACCATGTCAAACTTTGCTCTGTGACTGTCTGACTCTGAGCAATGAGATCACTCAGGATACACACAGTGTGAGTTAATTTGGTAAACAGTTGGTAAAAAGAATTACTGCCCAAATTGCTGACAGTCTCTGTGTTGTCTTCAGTGTGGTGTGCATAACATCCTGTGCATGGTGGTTATGAAAGAATTGAGGTTACACTGAACCAAACCAACTGTGACATTTTTATTTAGCTACAATCTCATAAATCAACGATTGTAAATTAATTGCTATTTTTGTTATTTAAAGAAAAGTTTCAAAAGGAAAACTTGTCACATATTAACTCTGAAATAATTGAAAGTGCTAGAGACTATTTGGAAAGGCTTTCCTGCACATTTAATTAAAGCTCACCTTCTTCATGGAAGAAAAACTTATTAAAGCAAGCTTGATTTAGCTAAGTACAACTCCTTGTAATACCACTGACAACTTTAGAAGTGTCATGACTTGTATCTTTTAATAGATACAAGATAATAAACTTGTATATATATAGACACAAAACTACCAGGATCAGTCATTTTAAGAATTGCTTACAGCTGAAGTAGTTGACTGGTTCCTCTGCTGCTGTTTCAGATGGTTGCAACTGGAATGTTTTGTCTAAGTGCTTGTAGAATATGGCAGATTTCACAGCATTACAAGTTTGGAACAGCAAAGTTCCAGCTGTGGGCAAGTCCTATGGATGGCATTCTGAAACTSCATGAAATCATGTAGAGCTGGAATAAATAAATAAATGCTRCGTGGACTACAAGATGARTAAAGCCATAGGATGGTTGGGGTGCTAAAGTACAAATCAGACAGCCATACATCATGCTTTACTGTAGTCTATGCAAAGAAAAGTTTATTGAGAGATTTGTTATGCAAATAAAATGTCATAAGAGCTGGCACTTCAAAGGCCTGTGCRTGTATTTGCCATATAATTGCCTGAAGGAAAAGGCTGTTTTGGATGTTGAGCCTTTATTTGCATTTGGAGGATTAGCAGACTGTTTACTTTACTACCCTTAGCCTTTAAGTGCACTTAAGCTGTTTTTCCAAGAGAGCTGAATTTATTCAGTGAACTTCTTGATTGACATAGCAAGAGGAGTACATCAACCAAACATGCAGGACCTTGCAGCAACCAGCTCCTTTCCTCTGCGACCTTGTAACGTGTAATGGAACCAGTGGATTTGAGTTAAAAAATAAATAAATACAGATTATTGCTCTGGCATTACGGATTTCTCAAGGAAAAAAATGTACATAGATGAGGATAAAGATTAGAGCTGACAGAATAACACTTTTTCCCTGTTAACTTTATCATACCTTAAAAATATTCAGTGCATATAATTTATTTTCATTTTCATTATCTTCCCAGCTTAGGTGACATGCTCAGCTTCCAGAGAAGTTAATGGAAATCTCAGTACTGACTTCAGAGGACTTTAGGTCAGGCTCTAAATAACAGRGAATGAGCCCCAAATATTTATGCATATTTATGAATTGTGTGAAAATTTGTTAATGAAATGTTCATACACGCTTCTTTCCAAGCTGGCTGCACATTCATCTTAAAAAGCATATAAGAGCTTTTCTTTTAGTGTTCTGTTAAATGCTGACCAAAAAGTCAATGAGATTTTGCTGGAATGAGGCTTTTGGGATTTGGGCAGTGTTCATGTGCACCAATCTTTAATATTTATTGCTAAGGATTGATGCTTACACTATGAACARGCACTTTATACATGAGGAAAGGTGTATAACTTACAGCTTGATCCCAGCCATGCTCTATATTTCTGATGTCACACACCCTGACCAGCCGTGACCGTCCCTCAACAGGAGTCCCAGGATATCCTCATTGCTTCCAACCTGCCAATTTTTCCTCTAAAATTTGAGTAAAAAGAGACACTTAACTCTGTCATCTTAACAACAGATTGGCTTATTTACACTAATTCAAAGCTCTTGCATATGAGGAGGAAGCGTGTGGCAGCTGGTGGGAAAGCTGAATCCTTGCGCTCTAGGAGGCCACATCTTCCAGGCTGAGCAGCTGCTGTCAGGAGATATCAATCATTGTGCCAAAACACCTTGACAGTGCCCTCTTGACTGCCTTTTTCAGAAGCAAAAATTGGATTAGAAATGACAAACGGATCTTTCCTACGGAAAGACTGGTGTCCTTTAGCCTGTGCAAGTACAGTTCTTTTGTCTGTGTGATACATAGTCTGATGACAATGGATTAAGAATTTTCCCTCTTTATCTAACATGGAAACAAATGAGCTTTTTCAGTCTCTTGTCCTTCTAAAGTTACTCACTGAATGTTTAATCARATGACATATATTTGCATCTTTCTACTTTTCTGTCTTTGAGGCTCTGTTTCATAAATGTCCCTTGGCATCAGGACTCTATTTCAGCCTCCTCTCTGGATTTTCTAGTGAACACTGCAAAAATGAGTGTATTTATATTTCAGATACACAGGTGAGAAAGCATTTTCACACAAAGCATAATTGCTGCTGACTGGGATAGGGAAGGTCACTTCTCATCCTTGCTATTGCCTGAGGTAGATTATTTCCAAATTATCAGCACCTAGCTGTGGAACTCACTATTGCATTAGCAAATTACTTTTAAAAATCAAGATAAGCATTTGTTCACGGATACTGGAGTTTTGTTCCCTCTGTGCACACACTTCATGTCTGGACCCCATACTGATTCTGTCCTAGTTTGGTCCCTCTTTAGGAGACAGGAGCCATGGTCTGTGCAATTTTGCTGAAGATTTGTCTGCTGCTGTAAGGTTGAGAGGTAGAGCCATTTTGGCTTTATAGCTGGGCATTCACCTGAGAGTTGGTGACTATTAATTCTTCTCTCTTCAATATGAATTTTTATTATATTAACTTAGCTAATTGTTTGTATATTATTCCTTTCCCTAGAGACGTCTCTCAGCCAATCTTCAATTAAAAGCTGAATTTGTGCTGTTCCATACTGTAGTTGAAGGAAAAGTTGTGAGAYGGTGAGAAGACTTGTGAGACAGAAAGGTTCTGTTTGAGCAGCCCTTWCTGAAATATGCCCAGATTCATTCTGTTCACAACCTCCTCTGGTGTTCCTTGCATGTGAACACTGGTGGTACTATTGGCTTGCACTTTTGTGCTTTTGGCATAAGGATTGGCAGAGCAGATGACTTCTCTGATTGCTATAATTTAATGGGTTCCAGATAGATGAAGCAGCTGCTTGTTTATGCACCAGTTCTGTACTTTTACCAGCCATTAAGAGTGTAGTTAAGAACATGCTTTGGAAAGGCTGGTGATGCTTGTGCCCTTGGTACATCCTGAACACCTCRGAACAGATGTCTATTGTCTAACAGGAGTGAATGTTTTGTTTAAATATWATCTGAGGGTGTTGGAAGTGGATCAGATTTGAGAAATGAGAAAAGGTATTTTTAGCTATCAAAAAAGCCTTTTATTTTCCTGTGGTCAAGGAGGAAAGAGCTTCTGAGAAGAGGGACAGAGACTGATATCTTTCCATGTGCTGTCGATTCCCCCAACACAGTTGGTTTTAAGGCTGTGCCTACAGTAATTGTTTTATGGCTGCAGGATCCTGGCCCTTTAGCAGGTACAGCCTTCTGGAAGTCCCATTGCCATCCTCCATAAAAGCCAGAGGGCATGTGCCAAAAGAGGGTAAACTTGAAGCCATTCCTGTTATGGTTAGAGAATAGCCACAAGTTTTTCTTTCTAAATTTGGAAAATAAACCTCAAGTCGGTTTCTCTTCAAACCACAAACATCTCACTTGAACCGAAATGCCAGGGTCCAGCCGCAGCTGCACCAACCAGGTCATCACATTCTAAGTGAGATCTAACTCTCTTTGGGAGGTGATAGGGCTTTCATATTTTCAGCAAGTTAGGAATTACTCTTGATCTGGCCCTTGTCACCATCTATACTCTGGTTTGGGCACATTCTTCAGGTGTGTATTCAGCAATTATCACACCCTGACCAACAGCACACAGAGTGAAAGGTTTTGTTGCTTTGGTGACCTGCTGAAACTCTTACAGGTGTAGTCATCCTTGGAGGGTTRTCCCTGCCACTTCAACAGAGAAAACAGGACACCAGGGCATGTTCTGTGACATGATTAATAGAKATGTGAATAGCACCCCATGACTTATGATATCATCTCTATTGTTTTGCTTGAAAATTACCTTCCTCTGCTGTGGAAGGGCAATGTTTCCCTGTGTAGTTTATAGCGCTCATAAACAACTCCTACCAGCATCTTCGCTGTCGTGTCCTGTCTCTCACCTTTTCTTTGTACCTGTTTGAAATTGGTGATGTGAAACTGTTCCTGTAAAGTCTCAGTGTGGCTGAGCTGTGAAATCCCAAGGCTCTGTGGTGAGAGCATCGATCTTCTGCTGAGTCATCTGTGATGACAGATACTGGAGTTTTACAGACACACGGTCACTTTTGCTGACTTACTCATTTTAATTTAGCTGAGTTTTATTTGTTCTGGTCACTCTTACTCAAGGTGTTAATATTTCTTGAAGGGAAATAAGAGCAAGAGCAGCTCTTCAGGCTTAGCCTTAGTAAAAATAGCAAAAGTGAACTTCAGAGAAATATATCTCTGGCGTGCCTGTGTCTGTACTCAGTTTAGAGCAATCAGGATTCTACATGCTTATGGAACTCAGTAATTCAAAATGGAATGCASTGTGTGAACATATCACTGTGATTCTTCTAAAAATCAAAACATKCGTTGACAGTCCTTTCTTTTTGGAGTATGAATAGGCTGGAAGTGTTCAGAAGTGTGTTTTTTCTGTGGCTACATTTCCATTGACACTCATGTTTGTAGTTACCYGGCTTATTTCAAAGCTTGTCAAACGGTTGAGTTGGAAAAAGTAGTTGAGGTGATACGTACTGACRTGAAATTTCTGTTTGCACCCCCTTTTGTTGTCATTACCTGCCTTTGTTCAGCAGATGCATTTGGAGTTGAGACAGGCTTTGAGTTTTCTTGCTGTCATCTCTGCCTCAAGTTTTGTTTCTGCTCTTCACTTCCTATGGTCTCCTTGCCTTCCAGAGCTAGGGGATGGCTTGTACTGATATAAAGGAARTTGGAATAATGTACATTCCATTAGTGCTAATGGGATTTAGTCCTATGAATTTCTTGTGCATCAGTGCACTTTTTAGACACCTTCTATACATTATGGCTCCTCTTTAGCTGGGCCTCCTAATTTCCTTTTTCATGGTATATTGTTGGTTTCTCTATTCTTTGTACTCTTTCAGCAGTCTAGCAAAAACCTGAAGTTTACTGTGACTGGAAGAGCACATTCTGACAATAGAATTCTTTTTTTGTTAAAATTATGTGATCATTTGAAGTTGGCAGTGTGTGTCTTGAGCACACATGGAATGTGACACAAAATCCTCWAAGCTTCAGGGTGAAGGACAGGAATACAGTAGGTCAATTTTATATTATAGAAAATTTCCCCAAGATTGCAACTGACTAAAAACCTCCTGAATGCACATCCTTCTCTGCTCCAGTGTTAGCTTCATCCTTTTTTTGGAGGCAACTGCAAGGTGGAATTAAAACTTGAGTAGAACACAGGTGGATGACAGCTCACCAGGGCATATTTAAATGAGAAAATGTTCCTCAGATCATTCATTCTGGCCATCTAGAATTAAAGGGTTCTTTCACAACATCTCTGTTGTGATAAATTGGAAGTAATACTTCTAAGGGACAATTAACAAAAAGCTTATCAAGTAACCATTAGAGTTTCAAAGATTCCAGCTTTGATAACTGAAATATTTATCTGGAGGAGGGCATTGATTATTCTGAATTGCATTCTGACTGCAACTTCACTTTTGCTGTATTGCCTGAATTTGTCTTTTTAAATTTCTGTAGGTGTTCATCCTGTACAATCTTAATGCATCATCCATGCTTGATATAGCAATAAACAGAGCTGGCAGTRCAACATACTTTGTAAAACCATAAATATTTTTATCTGTCTGGGAATGGTAACACAGYTATAACTAAGACAGCAATGAAAATTTTATTTACTCAACAGAAGTGATGTCAGGCTTAAACGSAGTCCTGATCTTCAATTTCTGTGTTCATTATGCATATTTAACCTTAAGGTTTACATAAAACAAGCATATTTTAAGTTTTTCTCATAATTTCTAGTAGTGGGAAGTGTAACTTCTCACAAAATTCAGCAAAGAGGATTTGATTGTAAATTGTAAAGCTCAGGTCAAAGTACTTTTAAATGAGTTTTCATGGGAAATAATTTTCTCAGGAAAGTGTTTGGCAAAGCAAAACCAATAAATTCTCATTCTGTTACAATCCCAAATTCTAAAGATTTTTTAATTTTTTTTCTTAAGCAATCAATATAGACACTCTGGAATAGCAGCAGGAAAAGGAAACTTGGAGAGCTTTAACTGAGCTGCTCTAAATTTTGATCTGTTGGCTGCCTGGAAATTCCTATTTGTACCTTCCTAAGATGTAGAGCTAAGGAGTGTTTTTCTGACAAAACCTTAATCAAATCAGCATATTCCCACAAAAGGGCTGCATTTTAACAGCTGTAGATCATTCAAAAGGAAATGAAAACCTAATAGCAATTCTAATTGCATGGTATATGATAGATGTGAATGGTTGCTGAGATGAAGATAGCACAGATGGAGCATCCCCATGACCTTCCCTGCGGGTTCATTCCAAACATGCAGTCCAAAACATTTCTTCTTTAATTTAGATATCATAGAAAAATGCTAATATTGCTTGGTTGGCTGAGAAATTGGAGCCAATTTGAGCCAAACTTGGCCCGTCATTTTTCTCATTGTGAGCCAATCCCTGTRTCAGTAGGAATGCTACCATGCTTTAATTCCAGAAATCTGGCTGATTATCTCCTGTGAAAGGATTTAAATGCTTGTACCCCAGTATGTATTTTAACCCTTTAGCTGCTGGTTCTCTCTAGATTTTRGTGTTTTATTGAATGTGAATACATGCAAAGATTATGCCAAAAAATGAGAGAACTAAGTATTGTGGCATGGGAATGGATTAAAATCTAACATAAAATATATCACAATACTCAGTGTCCATTTAATATCACTGTGATTGCATTAGCWCATAATGCCTACTATTAATTCAATTTCAATTTTATCCTACTGTTCTTCCTTGAAGAGAGGAACAGAGTGACAGCYTGTAGTGAAAATCAAGGAGAAAATCTGTTTGAATAGTTCAACTTTTTTCTTTTTTTACCATCAGCTTCAAACAGAGACAGTAGCTGCAGGATTGCTTCAACCATTACAAAACATTGGGCCTGATTCAAAGAACATTGAAATTAGTGTTGTGTTAAACAGGGTCTTGCTGATGCTTTCATGTCAGTCAACAGAAAACTGCTGAAGTGGAATTTGAGTCCAGGTGATGTAGGAATCTGCCATGGAGCCTCAGGTGACAGCTGAGTGTGCACAACAAGAATTCTGATATATCTAGATTAGGCTTTGTTTTTTTTGTTACTTTGGTCACATGGCTGCTTTATCTGGTTCACTGCCGTGACACGTCCATTATGTGGGAGAGGTATTTGTGCATAGCTCCCGTTTTCCTGTGAACCCAACTTAAGCAGTATTAGTTTATTTAAAAGAAAAAAAAGCTCATTAAAAATTCAAGACTCCCTTTTCATGCTTACTATTTTGAAGTTACAGGTTGTGTTTTTGGCATCTAACTTAAAACAACATGAACAAAGATAAATAATGTAGTGATGTACAATCTTAAACAAGAAACTAAAGTGTCTTCCTTTTTTCCCTGATTTATACTTTATGAAACTTTGATTAATGTGGCTTTGTAACATSTAAGCAAGTTCCCTGTATTTCACAGAAGGGTGAGGGTGGCTGTAAGAACCAAAGCAATTCATTTTCTTCGACAGGAGTTCCTCCAGTTGCCCTTCAAACCTGGTACATCAAAAGGCACAAATGCCCCTCACAGATCTGTGAAGCATATCCTTGYTTTGCAGTGAGGAAATCCTCCCAGCAAGTTCTGTATGTGATTTGAATGAATTAGGGTGTGATGGTATCATCTRCATTTCTCATGAAAGTGTGACCTTCATGTGCTCCTGCCTATGGATCCATGGAGGAATCCCAATCTTAACACTCCCTTTGATCTCCCYGATGTGTGCTTGTGGGAATAGAGCAGCTGATCGCTGCCCTGTGATAGAATCTGCTCTGTGTGCCAGCGCTTTCAAAGGTTTTTTTGTCATCTCTCTTGTAATAAGATGGTTATGAACATTTCAGAACATGAGTGAGAGRTAGTAAAAGCACAGGAAAAGGAATATTAGCCTCTATACAGCTTATAATTAAAATCCTAGAGAGCAATARCTGTGAAGTGGGTAAAGAAATGCACAATAAAAGCAGGCAAACACAAAACCTCCACTTGATCCTAGAAAGCACAAAGGGAGGCTGCTTCATATGCAAGGCTTTCTATTTCAAGTCACCTTATCACCAAGACAGCTTTCAGTTTAAGATGACAAACAAAAAGCCCAGAGGAATTCTTTGCCCATTCCGAGGGAGAGACAAGCCTTCCGTGCAGATGCCTGGCACGTTTGRGCTCTGTCCCACACTGAGCAGTTCTACAGCTTTATACCTCACTGCTATTTTATGATACTTCCAAGGGATTAACTTGACAGGGTGAAAAACAGCAAGATGTATATTTGAATAGAGATTAAAAATACAACACAGAGCATTCTATTCTCCTGTCAACAATTTCAAGGTGAAAAGACCAACAACATATCAAGTCATAAAAACCACTTTGCAGAGGTTAGCATAATGTAACCAAGGAAAAAGGGAGAGAATGAGGAAAAGAGCAAAACATCTTTGTATGCTTCAAGCATTAGAGCTCTTAGCTGTGGTCTGAAGATCAATAAGGCAGAACATTCTTTTTATTATATATTAATACTGTGTGAGCAGCAAGCATAGTAACTACTAGGATCATGTGACTGCTGCATATATATATTTTTCCGCCTTGTCAAGACGAATTCAGTTGAAATTTAATTTTGTCAGGTGCGTATAGTCACAACTTTGCAGTCAGGGTTGTGATTTATAAACCTTTTTTCATAGCACCCTAGAAAACAATAGAGGGGCTTATTGGGGCTTTCCAAGCCACCTGCTGAAACACTTTCTTATGCAGACTGGTGGGACACTGATGGTGAGATGYTAGAGATGTGTAAATAAAGGAGTTTCTGAGATCAATTGCATTGAGATAAACCTTCCAAAGTTAAATGACCCTGAGAGTTCCATATTTCCATCTTTGTCAGGTTGCTCTCTTGTTTAGATTTATTTTTTTTATAAAGACATGGAATCTTCCTTTGAAGGAAGGACTGAGAGTGAAYCCCATCTGCTCATACTTGCACCAGCTGACTGAAAACTTGTGAAAGCTCATTGGGATCTCTTTTCTTTCAGAATTATGTTGTGCTGCAAATTTAAAGTAGACTAGAGCATGGTCTAAAACTTGCATGCTCCTCTTTTTTTTTCAGATACGCTTTTTCTGCTTAATGTATGAAGTGAAACTTTACTCTTTCTACTATCCATTACCAACAAAAACAATTAAGATAAATATTTTCAATGGAAACTAGAAACTTGACTTTATATATATATTTTTATATATATACATACATATAGATTCCTGCTTTAGTGCAGGTATTCAAAAGTAGTTTAGTAATAATATACCAAAAAAATATTTTCTGTGGAGCTACTGAAATCTAATATTGCAAAGATATTTTTTCTAGTCTCCTGACAGCAGTTAAGATTGCTGTGCTGGCAAAGTGGGTCACACCTGTAACTTAAATTGTGCAGTTTCATCATCATCTGATTGTAGGTGTTTGAATTGCACTTCAAGACCTTGTCTACATCTGTCTGCAGCACTGCTTCTGTTACAAAAACTCTTAAAAGGAAAGTTAAATCATTATCAGTTAAATGTCTGACACARTCTTTTGTAAATTTGTATTAAAATGATTCTGTGTGTGAGAAAAATCATGGGCTTGACAGGTGCATTAAAACTAAAATATGTTTGCTAAGGTTAAACAGCAAAAAGTMACATTATTGCTGATCATGTTAGAGCTACGAAACTAAGAATTAATCACAAAGTKAAGCAGATCACTTGCTTTATTGAAATTGGTTTGAAGCCATAGTGTTGCATGGGTGTTTTGAWGCAATAATAAAACTGTAAAGCTAGTGACCAAAGAATGAGAATTTCTGTASAGCATTTTATAATAAATTTGAGCAAAGCCTGAGGGTGACATCGCACAAAGGATGTGTCACTGCTCTTCCTGTGCAGCTGTGTGAGTCTRTAATGAAACTCCTAAATGTTCCTGCTGCAGCAGAGTTGGGCTGGTAATAAATGCAGGATGTAGGCTGATGGGGCATGATCTCTTCAATAGCATCTTTTAATGTGCAGTTCCTTAATTTCTTGTGGACTGTCCCAAAGCTCTTCCATTGCAAAGTGGGGTAAGGAGGTGTTACGTTAGCAGCTGATGATTTCTCCAGCACCAGCAGTCACAACTCTTTTATCTTGTTTCTCCTGTCTCTGCCGGAGCCATCTTTTTGTGCCGTGAGTGATCCAAGAGCTGATTAATTCATGTTTGCAATGCACTTGAAAGATTATCAAAGGGAAAGTGTGACAGAAGAAACAATTTTATTTTTATTCCAGACTGTTGGCAGAGCTTGTGAGATCTCTGTGCCGGAGCTTTGGTGCTGTTTGTTTTGAGCACAACACTTCAGTTGTCATCCCGTGTGTGCACGGCGAGTGTGGGCCCACTGCTCTCACACAGCTCTTCCCTTGCAAATGAGATTCATCTCTGCTCCCTCAGAGCAACAGTGACAGCACCAAACACCTC
>NW_026624417.1:43579-74784 GCF_030028575.1 Malurus melanocephalus
CAATCAGCAATTTTATTTCAGTCAATAAGTCATGGAGTTTTCAGGGGAGAAGGAACTGGTTCAGCTGATGACCTCTGTAGTGTCTCTGTAGATCTGAAATGGGAATTTCTATCTCAGTCTTGTGACTGAAATACAGCCTATCTTTAAATCAATGTTCAATGTCTTTTTAAAGACTGCACTGATGGTCTAGCCAATATATGTCTCGGAAAGTTGGAGAGCAACTCACTTAAACTGTGATCCCATTTCAAGTCYAGAATTTCTAGCTAGAAATTCTAGCCTGTAGATCTTGT
Source organism: Malurus melanocephalus (assembly GCF_030028575.1). Taxonomy (NCBI): domain Eukaryota; kingdom Metazoa; phylum Chordata; class Aves; order Passeriformes; family Maluridae; genus Malurus; species Malurus melanocephalus. The sequence continues at coordinate 43,870 of NW_026624417.1, forward strand.
TAAGATTACAGATTAAGGGCTTGCACCTAAACACAGTGGAGTTCAGGGGAGTATATCTATTGAGTCTGACAGGCATAAAATCAGACCTGTTCAGAACATGACAAATCACACTTGTAAATCTTTGTCGATCAGTATCATTCATTCCTTATCTCTTGTGAATGTCTCCTCATTATTTCCATTGTCAAAACTTGAAGCTTTTCATTTTCAGCCACCTTCTCTTGGGTTGCATCTTGATAGAACATATGCAATTTCATTAAATCTGTGTCATCTTCCCATTCTAGGCAGTGAAAATAAAACCAGAGGGGAGCAGAATGTTTTGCTACATTCAGTGTGTAGCGTCAGGATGAAAGATCCCTGTAAACTCTTGTTTTTTGARCGCTGTATTTCTGTTTATAAGCACAGTAAATTCTCAGTGTGATAGATCTCAACACTTCAGGCTGGTGGGATAAAAGATGCATGTGTTCTGAAGAATGATTTATCTCAAAACCCAAAAGCTGTAGATGATCTGTAAGTGCCACTAATGCATTTGAAAGCCACTATTGCACTGATWATATCTACAGAAAATTCCTGTTACTCTCCAGTGACATCTGTTACCTGTTTTGAAGCTGTCATGTGAAAGCATGYGAGTACACTGGGCAGACTTATGGCAGGTGCTGCTTTTTAGGAGGAAGTGAATGCAAGAAAGTGGGAAATGTCARTGTAATTGCAGAGCAGTGACTGCTGTCACCATGGGCTGAGCACTTCCACATCTCCAGCTCATGGAAGGCATAGTCTCAGATGTTGCTCTCCCTCGTGTTTGTGCTTACTCTGAGTGTGTTAAGCCGAAAATTATAATCTAGAAATAACAGGAGTTCCTCAATTTTATGGACTAACATAATCTTTTATTGTCCCTCTTCACCTCTTTYAAATTCAGACCTGCTGTTTCATTACTAAATTATTTCCTACTCCYTCCCTGTCTCTTGAAAGATTAACAGATGAACCTAGCAGCAAAACTGAGCAGAAKCCTGGCCTCTGGGAGGGCTCCTCACTCTTTCTAGGTGCTTCCTGTCCAGATTTGGCTAATTTTGTAATCTCCAAATTTCCCTGTTTTATCAGATAATGAAATAAAAACAGTGGATAAAATTGATTTAAATACATGCTAATGCCACACTGGTGGTCATGTTACAAACTRTGTTGTAATTTTAGTCCTCAATAAYGCATTCCGTGCATGGTACTGCACTTCCTGCATGAAGAAGGGCAAGGTTAAAATTGAGTCAGAAATCACAACTGCATGTCTTTCATCTGGCAGCATGATCGAGCTCTTCTGATGTACAGGTTCAACTTTTTAGAGCTCCTGCTGTCCTTAACGTTTGGATTTAGTCCAATTTAGAAACAGCAAATGTGTTATTCCCTGCAGAAGCCCAAAAGTCCTGCAGAGGCAGCTCATGCTGAAGTAAAATGTTTGCKTTGCTGGAGTGGCACTTAGACATTTAGTAGGACAGCACTGGCAAACTTCACACTGGTTTGGAGTGCTGGAATCAGGATACAGAATTGTGCAATAATTCYACAGTGTTATCCAGTTATGTTAAACTTTCTGAGGAGAAAAGCAGTCAGTCTCTCGCTTTCAGGGTGGAATCCAGTTAAATTTGTTTTCTCTGTTATGTATTTTTTAGATGGCTTTCAGCCTGGCTTGGAGTGAAAATAAATCAATCTATTGCACATCATAAAATACTCATGAATTTTTGAGGTTTTGTGAGATGTTCCTAGTGGCATTAGAGCCAACTTTTAGCTCTGTCTTTTCATTTGTTGTTGAAAATTACTGCATTGAGACATTCATGAATTGCTGCAGATTGGAATAAAAATGTAAAAAGGAGAATTGCTATCCAAATACCTCTTGACAAAGTTCTTTAACAGTAAGTTTTCTTACTGAAACTTTCTTAAAACACTGGGAAACACATTTCCTTCTTGAAATCAGGAAATTCTCAACAACATTGATGAAACTAATAGGCATCAATTACTATTTGGCTCACAATAGAATATACCTGAGACCTTTAACTTAAATATTTTAACCTTTCTTAGCTACCACAATTCTACGTTTCTGGCTAAATGAAGAGAAAAAGTTATTTTCTTCTAACAAAGKGGCTTTCAAAAGATGAAACACTGACAGGTCTTGACCATAGATAGGTGGCTCATAATTTGTGATGTGTCCCAAAACCTGTAATGTCGTGGCTCTTTTCATCGTTTACTACACTAATTCCTAGTGATCTGTTGTAGTGGGCTGAGCTAAATAGATTTGAAATTTAAAATAATCTATCTTTATACTTCATATTTGCCTTGTTGTAAAGAATTAGAATTAATCACACTCTCCTTCACTGCTTGTTAATAACCTCAGATACCTCTGTGTCTTAAGCTTAAATCTCTCATTTCAAATATGCAGCCCTGCTTAACCTCAGGCTCTGCTCCCATGTCAGGTTTACAGCTGGTGGAAGTTGCTATAACTGTCTTGATGATGCTGTAGCTGTGTTTATTCACAGCAGCCTCTCCTTCTGGCTCACAATTTCCAATCTTGCAGAACAGAGTTGAAACCAAACGAAAAATAAAGCAGCTTGAACAGGCATCCTTTGAGGTAACTTTTTTTTGAAGTAAATTTTTAAGAACTTAGACCATCTGAGAGAAGTCTTGAAGGTTCTCAGTTTTAACAATATTTACGAGAGCATGGAGTGGGGGTTTGAAGGCTGATTTTTGGGGAGGAAGGTAACTACTTGAGCTTTCATTACTCAACACATAAAAATGTGTAGCACATAGCTTCTACCTCTTCAGAAATGCAAAACTAATTACATCTTAATTTGCATATCAAAGCAAATTACAACCTAATGAAACATTTGCCTGCCAAACATTTCTTTATCTTAATGAACAGAAAAAGAATACCTATTATAGCCTGATTAAAATGTCTTTGTACTTGTCCAACAGGTTACACTCTGTATATATAAAAATATTGTTTCACCATCTTACTTGGTGATATGAACAAAACAGATTCTAATTTACAGCATAMATTTTATTGTTTGTATCCAAAGATGTAATAACTGATAGGGAGAATGTTTTGGATTTTCATTGGGAGCAGAAGAGAGAAAAAGTTTAACTTTGAACAGATATTAATTATTCTATTTGGAATCCTAYATTATAAAATAATGCTTAGAATCTGAGGAATTTGCATTCCTAATGTATACATTTCTACAAGTATATATCATGATTACTTTTCCCCCCAATGATATTCATCTTTTGTAACTCTCCTCAGTGAACCTACCTCCTCAGGGAGAGCTCAGACATAAAATGAACTAATATTAAAAGCTAATCCTGTAGGGAAAAATTCCTTTAGCCCACGTTACAAGGAATTTATGCAGTACACAAAGGTTACTGCAACTTTCCTATAAACACACTGCCATAAATCTGCTACGCTGCAAGTATATATATTGGGGTGAATATGTTTTATTTACTTAATTTAAAATCTACATGCTGTAGCTGTTTTGGATTATCCTCAGTACTCTTTAGTAATTAACCAAAAGCTAGAATAAATTTGCTGAACAGAACTGTTCTTAATACAAATGTTAAATCATTTTCCCCCAGTGTAATTGTACCTGAATAGATGCAACTGTGTAACATGAGCCATAAAAGGAGATAAAGCAGCAACATAATGTACAATTTCTGAGTGCATAATGGTAACTCTGAATAACACATGCTCGGGGAAGAAAAGTAATTTAAACTGTATTACAACAAATGTCATATTTTAAAATGGAAACTATCCATCATGTGTTGAGAGAAAGTGTTGGTGAACTACAATAAGTCTAAGGGATGTACTTAAGAATTCTTTTAGGAGTTCATTAAAAATAAATTGRTGGACTTGCTTTCAGGACATTATAATAAATTGCAAGTGACAGATACATGTATGTTCCCTACTCATGGTGTGTAAAGCAATAACCACAAATGTGGTGGACGGCAATTGTCCAGAATAATCAGAAGTGATTCCTATTCTATACTGGATAAAACCTTCATTTTAGGAAATGATTCGTCCATTTATAAATCATACGGGTAAAAATACCTGGTATTTAATTTATATTTTTATTTCAGTGGGTGTTAGATTTATAGCAGCAGAGTAAGTTTTAACAGTGGAAGCCAAAGCATGGAAACTGGCAGTAGAAGACATGTGCATCTAAACTTCATAGTGCTTCTCTAAAAATAGGAAATATGCTTATTAAATCCCTTTTAACACATAGATAATTCAGAAGTGCATCTGTATGTTTAAAGGCTTTAAATGAAGACTTCCTGGAGAGTAGAAAACCACTTTTTTTTTGTGCCTTTTTTATTCAAAATGGTGAAATTTCGCAGAGGAAGGGTGCCTGGCATCCTGCTGCCTTTAGCTTGGACTGATGCACATCACCAGAGGAGGTGGAGGTTTTGGAAATGTGCAGTGTGCACTGGGGAAATGTCTTGCTGTGGAGGCATTAAAAAAACAGTGAAATAAAAGGTCTGTCTCATCTAAATAGTTTCTCAACTGAAGTGGTTTTTTTTTTGTTTGTTTCCTACAATTCTTTGGAATAGTTGAAAATGTGCAGAGGCCTCTGCACATTGAAGAGGTGGAAGGATGGGCCCTAGAATTTACAGGAATTTGTTCTCCCTTCCTCTTTAGATATGGTTTAATGTCAAAATGTGGGAAATCTTATGTTTTGGTGTYTCACACTTTCTGTGGTCTGCTGGAATATGGCAAGAGGGTTTTCAGCAAGATTTCCCCTTTGACTGGTGAACCARGAAACCATGGTTCTTTACTCCTTGTCTGTACTCGTATCTGGTATATAGCCTATAATTCTGAACCAAGATTTGTATATTTAAAAAGAAAGTCTTGAGTTACTCTCTCAGTTGGCTCCCATCAACATTTTGCCCTTAAATTCAGTGACTTTGAGTTCTGCTGTTTTTCTTGGAACTGTTTTCTATTTTGTTACACTGCTTGAGGTATTTTTAATAGGGCCTTCTTAATGCTGCTTAAGAAACCTACTTTTGATGCAGCCAGTTTGAGTCCATTCAAACACTTGGAAGAAAGAGGGGGAAATGGTTCTGAAAACTGCTGGTATGTGGAAGATGGAGGGGGTGTGTAAAACTTGTGTGTGATTCCTGCTCTTGTACTCATGTTAACAAAGAGCACTCATAAAGCCAGTGTGAAGCGCTGCAGAACTTTCTGCTTTGGTCCAGAGAAGAGTATAAGGAGAAAGTATTTGACCTTTAAAGTGTCAGCAATGTTTTGGCAGACAGAATGCAGGCTGTAATATTTCAATGGGGTGTGACATATTTCTTTAATCTCCARTCCCTGCAAAGAGAGGAATTGAAATCTACTGTCCCCCCCAAGTGTCTGAATCAAAAATAAAACTTCAGGGGCTGGACTTCTGTAAATGCAGACTTTGTTCTTGAGAGGTAGAAGGTGAATAGAAGAGCTTTTTGTCTTTGGGTTTTGCCTTTACCAGAAAGATTTTAACAAGTTTCCTCATCTGTAGCTCACTTTAATGAAAAAGTGAAGAGTACAGCTACAACCCTCAGACATGCACACCCAAACCTACTATGGGCTGAAACTTCCTGTATCCTTACTGGCCCTTTGCTTTACCAAACTGCCAAGATCATTTGTTGAGATGGTTACTAGTAACACTAATGAAATGCTTCAATCTGCCATGACTCAGTGGGAAAAAACTTGTATGTGGAACAAGGCTAAACAAAACCTGAGAAAAGCAAGAGACGGAAGAAACCACAATTTGGATGAGATGATTTCAAGGGTGTGGAATCTTTGTTTAATTATTTTTCCTGTGGAAAATTTTGAAGAAGAAACAATTTTTGATTAGAATTGAATACTGGCTGACTATCCCAAATTTTTTGGCAGATGACTGCCAAAGCCTGAAACTTTGTTCTTCAACTTTGTTCTTCTGCAATGCCTGCAATACATAAGGAATAAAGATAGAATTATGTCTCACATGAAAACCAGGCTATGTAGCTCAAAAATTATTGTTTTAGAATTAATATCCTGTGTGATACCTTTATACATGCTTAAATCTGTGYATTCATTGCTTACAAAGGGTAGAAAATAAATGTAGTATGCTGGTTATGTCCATTGGTAGGGAGGAAATCAAAGTTTCATCCTTCTTTACTTAATTGATTGACAGTTGGCATTGGTGGATGTGAAACAGCAATTACATCTTTCACACACCTGATCTCCCAGCTCAACAGTGAGCATCCATTATCTCTGTGTTCTCCTGGGTGCAGACAGGAGGGAGGGAGCGTTTGCTGTTGTAATTGCAGTGGTTAACTGCTTTAATGTAATACCAATGATTTAGGAGAGGTCTAACCAAGTGAGAGGTGAGACTAGAGGCAATCTTGGTATCCCCTGTCACAGCTGAAGAGCTTTTTTAGGGAATWGTCCCTTCTGAGGCTATTGAGTTGTCAGCCTGACTTTATTGGGCTGTTGCTTGTGGCAGCAGTGAAATGTGTCACATCTGCTCCAGGCTTCCTCTGTCAGTCTCAGCAGGCCATGGAGATCTGTGTCCCTGTTTTTCTTTCTTCTCTCTCTTTTAAACAAAGTGTCAAACTTTCTTCCCAGCTTCAGTGAGAATAAATTCCTACATCGAGAAGACTTCCATATTCTGCAGGGATTTAGTCTGTGTGGAAAAAATAAAGATGTGACTATATGCTTACTCTTTCAGACATTATTAACAACACATTCTAGAGACACATGCTCAGGTTGAAACCAACTTTACAATGTGACTCTTTTTTTTCTTGCGCTACCTGTAGTGATACTTGAAATGCATTTTTCTAAATAAATTCAATCCTATTTATTGCAAAATCCTTAATTTTTGTAGATGAGGTAAAACACACTTGATCTCAAACTAAGAATGCATAGAATCAATCCAGAGCTTGAATTTTGGGGAGTGAAGATAAATTTTCACCTTAGCAAAGCAAAGCAGTTGGGGGTGAGAATATTTACGTGAATTGCGTATCCAGGAAATTCAGTATTCATGCTTCCATTTTTGTTTTGGAAGTCAGCAATTAATGCTGCTTCAGGCAGCRTTTCTTTAAGTGAAGTGACAAATTAGAGTCGTTTGTTGAGAGGGCTCCATGAATGATCTGCAGCAGAAGTGCAGTCCATGGAAATGGATCCACTCCCTACATCTGACATGAAGCTGCCTCTGCCAGAATGGGTTCTGCTTCTGTAATCTCTCTGCTTTGAAAGATGGGGGAAATCTTCTCTCTGTACTCCCAAGGCTGAGCATCTTTGTATGCTGGTAGCTTTTCTCTCTAGTTGTCTTTCAGTGTAAACAGGAAGGCTCACTTTTCTCTAAGCACGACGGATTATTTAATGAAAAAGAAACTGTGACTTTATTGAAGATAGAATGATGTAATCTCCAGGGTGYCTCTGTCCAGTCATACTTTTATATTTGAGGAAATAGACCTCCTCAGCCTCATCATACAGCAGAGATGAATGCAAGATGAGCTGCAGAGAAGGAAAATTTGGGCAGGTTTGCAGAGCTGTTGAGATGCTTGACAGAGTGATTTTAAACAAGCCACAGGAAATAAAGTGATTTATCTTTCATGATCAACTTTTCCAGGTACTAGGAGTGTAAGTCCTTGGGTGTTTGTACAGTTATTTTTGGGTATATTAATGAACTAACTACAGTGGAGTTTTTCCTAAAATATTTGACTATTTTTTTGTGTACAACATGCCAAACCCCTATTTGTATATCCGGTTTTCAGGTATTTATGTGATTTAATCATGGATGACTCAATAAAGAGAAATGTAGTCTGTTAGGTTCAGTTCCTGTTGGGGAAAAGAGCCTCTAAACCCAACTTTTTTAACCTTGTAGCACTCCAAGGTGGTCCCTGGTTTTTTTTTTCCTTTAAGGTTGCTTCCCAGTTCTTCACATAAGAAGCCACTAGAGTACAATTGTTTGCTAGGTTGGAATACTGATAAATAATTTTCCACTTATTCAATTTATTTCATAATTTCTTCAGCAACTGATACATGGTTCAGATTTGCTGCTACCTTTTGTGACAAATGATTGCCTCACAGTTCCAGCCATGTTGAATTACTCTGTTTTCCTTGCTAACGTAAGGTTGGGGGAAGCTTCATTGGTACCAGATTCAGGATACAGCTACTGCTTCAAGTGTCAGCAGAAACGGCCTCAAGTGCTCTGASTGATTAGGAAGGACTGAAAACCAGTGCAAAGTGCTTTGTTTATCAAACGAGTCTTTTTCTGCTCATATTTGCATGCACATAACTGTAAAATGTCATAATTCAAGTGGCAATTATGGCAACATGTGCAAATTGGGTGATTCTGCGTGCAGCTGGCCAGTTGTGCATGCACAATTACCCAAATTATAAGTGCAATCACAAATAAAGCTTATAAATGCTCCGCGGCAGTGTAAAAATTGTCTATTTTCTGTCAGGATGATTTCTGGATAAAGCTGTAATAAATTTGAAGTAGTGGATTTTTTTGTCGTGGTCAGGAAGTTACTGGGTAGTGAGGGTGTCTTTTAAAATTGTAAACTACTGGTTCCRTGTGTRTTTTTGAACACAAAARGTCCAAGAYACAGTTAYAGATCAGAGCTTTCCTTTTACAGGKCTTGTATTTCTTATGTGTTATCTTCACATGCATTACTCCAGCAATAGTTTTCAAAAATGGATGAGATGTATTAAACAAGCGAATTTCCTCCTGAATTCACTGATTCTGAATAGTTCTGCATGTGATTTTATTTACCTTTTTAGTCTGGGAAAGGCCACACTCCAAAATGAGAGGATTTGTGTCTTGTCGATCTGCTACGTCCAAGTGTTTGAGCTTGAGATGAGGAAATCTGAGCAAGGCTCGGGAACAGGGCTGTAACAGGAACCACACCATTAAATAACGTGTTTTCTAAGTCAACATAACATAACTTTTTTCCACGTCAGTTTTAGAAGTGAAAAATTAAATGCATCCCCAATTGTCCAATTCCATAATGAAATATAAGAAAGATGGGAAAGGGCTTTTGGAAGGTGGAAATGCTCTAGATAGCATGTAAAGAACTCCTGGGAAAGTTGGAGACTCTCCAAAACAGAAAGGTGTGGCCAGAGGGAGCCTTAGAGAGTCAGTGCTTGTAGTTAGAAGTGGAACTAAGAGCTCGAGAACACTGTCAGAAAGTATTTGGTAYAGAAGCAGTTGCTTGCCTTGCTCCTTCCAATAAAAAATAATTGMGTTGAGCTTTGTAGTATTGGAAAGCATGTTTCTTTCTGGTAATGACCTAGCCACAATTCATCAATATTCAGTTATGTAGATCTGAAATTTATATTAAACTTTAATGTTACAAATGACTCAYTTCTTGCCTTGGTCCCTTTGTCAGAACAATGGAAAAATACATTGAACAGCAGCACATAAAACTGAGTGAACAATTTTTTAATCTTCCATCAAAACTCAATTTCCTGATTGAAATATTTCATGTGGATAAGTAAAACACAAAATAATGAATGAGTTTTAAAATTCTCCTGTCAGAGCAGGCTGATCTTGAGCTGAAAACCAAACTCTTTTGGGTGCAGAATGGTTGTTGATAGGAGTGGGAAGGAGATGGGAGTAGCTGCATTGCAGGGGACAAAAGCAGGGGGAATAATTTAACTGTGGGTGTAGGGATGGGTGACACAATGATGCCTTAATGCCCTAAGACTTTTATTAGTGCTAGTGGAAGGGGAGGAAACAAACTAATGCTATTTTCTCCTTGGGACAAGCCTTCTCAGAATAAATAAATCTCTCCTGGGGGTAGCACATCCCAAGTCACAGATGTACAAGTTTAGAAATTATCAGCTTGAGCATCTGAGCTAAAATTAATTAGCTGGAATGATCATTGCTATGTGCACTAAYAGGGTCCCCTCTGACTAAGCAGAGAGGATCACATGCTAATGAAGACAGAAAGCCTTGCAGTTTGGGGCCAGCGGTGCACATCTTCCTGAGCTGCTCTGGAGTTCTAAACGTAATCTTTAGGATCAGGGACAGAGGCAAAATGTTCTTTAAGGACAGGGCACTCGCTTTTACTGGACACATTTATATATGGGATATCCCAACATTCAGGAAAAGGAAATCGAGCCAGCTCAACATCTATTTCTTTTTAAAGTTGTTATAATTGATTTGTGTTTAGAGAAATTCTCCTTCAGCTCTACCTCAGGTGTCAATTTTAATTCTTCTGCTGTGTCTGGACACAGGCTAACACAGTTGCTGCTTCAAAGTATTTATAATCCAAACATTCCTGACTGACTTGTGCAGTAGATCTATATTTAYATAAATGTGGGAGACCAAGGGATGGGAAGATGGGATATCTTGCTTATGCTATGCAAATATCCATAGAAATGTTGTCTGTCAACTCTTCCCCCTCTCAAATTTCTTTTTTTTTTTTAGCAGTCCAGCTGCTTATATCAGCCTTCCTTTACAAACATTGAAATCTCAGTTGCCCAAGGACTCCTTTATATAATTTTCTGACATTTGAAAGTATTTTGGACAAATCCAGCGTCATTAGTGTAAAAAAAAAAAAGAAATAAAATTACAGGACAACAAGTAGCATTTTTGGAAAATGTTCTCATGAGAAAGTCAGAAAGATAAACTTAAAATACTTCTAATTCTAGGCTGTGGAAAAAAATGGAATGAACATGAATGACAAAAATATGAAGAGATTATTTATCATGAGGCTGATTCGAACCCATCAGCCTGAYGTGCACAAGGACAATCTCTGTCCCAGCCACAGTTCCTTGAGCAGGAGTAGCTCAGGAGCATTAGATTGCCTCTAAGTGTTATCTACTGTTCATAAAAGGGAAATTGTTCCTTCTCATTCTTTTTGGCACCAGTTTTAACCTTGTTTCGCCTAAAATATGATTCCTTAATGCATGAAATTTTTAAGTATTTGGACTATCTGTGAAGGCTAAAAAAGTATATTGGTGGTAAATGTGATTATAAAAGGTTCTTTAATAGACTCTAAATGATGCTTTGTGCTGGCCCCAGCCTGACTCCAGCTCAGGAGTTTGGGGCTGGCACTGTACAGCTCTTATCCTGACTCTCCTGCAGTGATACCATGCCCTGATTTGAGAGCCCCTTCAGGAAATCTGCTGCCCCAATGGATGCAGAACCTGCCCGTGCTTATTTTATCCCCCCAGTTAATCTCTTCCAAGCTCTTGGACTGATGGTAGGGCAGGCAGTGGACTGGATCCTGGTCAATCAGTTCACTGGGCTCTACACTTTCCACMACTGGAAATAGCTGATATAAGGGAGACCTAGAGCTGCTGATAAAGCAGCCAGGCTGACTCACACTGCTATGGCCACTACAGACTTTCTCTGTTAATTTGTCAGATTAAGCAGCAGCAGAGATGTTCTCTGTTTATCACCATAACACAGCTGGTGTTTCAACTTGGAGCAGGCTCCTCTAAGACCTGCAAACTGATCTTTCTTCTTTAGTAGGTTCTTCACTTTAAACATGGTTTCAAAGGTACCATGACTTTATTTCTTAAGATGGAGCTTTTTTTGGCTAAGTCTCTGCCCTGATCAATTCTCTCAGCACAACAGTAATTTTTAAAAAGCCACTTACAGCACAATGGTTTGCCAAATTATCACCTCTCTGGCAAGATATTTGCCACTGACTAATGACACCAACACTGCTTCATGCACACCATTTGTCACCATTCCACATGAAATGTTACAGTTCCTGCAGGGCTGGGATCTTGTCCTTGCTCTCCTGTGCCTCCAGATCCAAGCAGTGGCTGATGCTTCTCTGACTTGTCTGGGTGCAAATCTCTGAGCAGTGCCCTGGCAGGAAAATGTTCAGAATGTGCTGTAGGTACACATGGCCCAGGCAGTCAGTTGGCCTCATTTTATCATTTTATTTATTTAAATCAGCAGAATTCTACGAAAAAAGGATGCAGTAGTTTTATGGGAATTTGCTTTCCAGTGTCTGTAGCAGCATATCCAGCAAGCACAGGTGAGAGTCCTGCACTCAGAATTTATCAGAGGATAGCATCAATCTCCCTGTGCCAGTGCAGAAAATCAAGGTTCCCTCCACACAGAAAATTAATGATGTCAGTGAAGCTATTATGTTCCTGTAGCTTTAAGTAACTGTCACGAACACAATTTCAAAGATAATTTCAGATGGCTTATTGGATTTGCTTCTGAAGCAAATTGTGTCATTGCAAAGACAAAACAAAAATCCCCACAACATTAGAGCTGCTTTAATTGCCTCTTAATRTGTGGTGTTACCAAAATTAGAAACATGATTAGAATGGAACAGGTTTTTGCAAAATATCTTTTTTCATTAGTGGTATCATGTTCCCTCGAATGATTCTTGTATTCAGACAAAAATATGACTGGCTTTTGATGCCATCTTGTTATGAGTCAGGTGACCTGTCAGATCATAAAGAACACGTTTGTTTGGTTTGTTTTTCTTCCCCTCCTCAATTCAGTTGGCTTCTGAAGTGACCTCAAGTTCACTTAGGTTTGTAACTACCCTCCAGTCTACAAATTGGAGTATTGTGAGGTGGAAGAATCAGAAATACTTTGATATAAATCTCTAAATAATATTAATTTTATTAATAGCATGCAAATGAGTTTATGCAAAAACTGCACAGATGGTTTCTTTTTACCTGTGTCATTGAGCTGGGAAATGTGATATGAAAGAATGATTTGAAATGCTCTTTTGACTGCATTGGCTCTGAGAACAGTTTAGGCAATGTCTGCTGCCTCAGGTGTTTGAATGCTAGCGGAGTTAATGACCAGTGTGGATCCATCCTGGTTTTATTTTGAGYTTATTTAAATTCCAGCTTTTTGGGTTGGCTTTTTTCCCCCCCTAATGCAACACCACCTAAGCCTTTTGAGCTTTTAGAGACCTGCAGAGAATGTTGAGCAGGAGCAGCTCTTGGCTGTGATTCTGCCATTATCCTGCCCATGCCCCCTTTGCATCTACACTTTTGTTGCTTGGGAAGAGTTTTGGGGGCAGAATTGAACCCTTTATAAGGATCTGCAGTCCAAGCTGTAATTCTGATTGGTGTCTCAATAGCCTTGAATAAAGGCTCTTTCTTGACWAACTACTGGTATTAATTTTCTTTGGTTTTCAATTAACCAGAGTAATACCAAAGTGCTTATGCTATTTCTTATTCCTGATATTGCTTCAAAGGTATTCCAGGAACCTTTTTTAATATCTCCTAATTTGATTAAGAATGTAATCAGACTGATGTAGCTGAATCTCTTTTTTTTTTTTTTTACTACTGATAATTATTGAAATGCAAAATGTGTATATTCTGTACTAAATATCAGGATCCTCTTGTATTTATGTATGGCTGTATCACTGATTCTTTCATCCCTTCTGCAGTACAKCTATTAGAGCTCTCCTAGAATTTCTCTGAAAGGGAACATGATGTGATCCTCTACAATTTTCCCTCTAACAATCCCAGAAAACCTTCCCCCCACCAAACCAAAACTTTCTTCTTGTCCCCAAAAAAACAGAGCAATGCTGCAAGCTCCTTGTGGCCGTAATCTGCTTAGATTTGGAGCCRGCACCTTCACAGCTAAAAAATCCTCTAGTTCTCCCCATCAAGCTGCTTGCTTGCCCTTCCCCTCCCAGYTCCAATGTTCCCWTTGGATCCATYWGGGAGAACTTTKCCCATATTAAAGGGGCCATCTCCARATCAAAATCTGCCAGTGATGTCTGAACTTGAACAACAGAAGTTCATTTGTATACATTGTGAATGATGAACAGAAATTTGCCTGGAACCAACCTATTATAAAGTCTGATCAGTTCCYATTTCAAATGACACTCAGCAAGAGCAATTCTAACTCTGTAATACATGTGACAGTTATTTCCAGAGTTCCTGCTATTGTGTGGCATGAAATTGTTTGTCTTGTATCCAGCTTGGACACASAGAAATTTGATCTGATAATCAGAGCAGTAAAACCGTATCCTGCCAGCCCGTGACTTGGGAGCAGTGATGTTTAAAGTCACAGGTCACAGTGTTACAGGGTACAGATGTCCACCATGAGTGTTTTGAGAAGAACAGTGGTTTTTAGCCTTTGGGTTTACTGACAGTGTGTGCTATTTATTTTAAGCAAGACTCCATCCTTTGGACATGAATCACTGGCATTTCTGCCCAGCCCCAGCACGCTGGGAGAATTAGTTGCATTGTTTTAGATGGCAGGGGAAACATTTTCAGATTTACAGGATAAATGGTTTTGTGCAGCGGTAATCAGTTGTTGCAAACATTATTCTAAATCAGACTGATTAATGATTACACTGTGATGGGTTCCAAATGGACACAAATCTGGATGTTATGTTTTTGGCAGTGAGCAAAGACCGTTTTGACTGCTTGGGTTGGTTCAGAAATTGATGTTCCCTTTTGATCAGTTCCTGTAAAGATCTGTTTTTCCCTTCCAACTGCTTGAATTAAAGAAGCAAAGCAAAATCATTACTTTATATGGTCCAGATGTAAAAACTGACCAAACCTGAGATTTTTATCTGTAGGAGARTAGGTCTGTTTAGACATACTGACAGTTTTGCAGGGGGTTGTTAATCTTAGAGATGTTTGTGCTCTTTTACCTGAATGTCCTTGTGTTGAACGAGATTATCCAGACACCAGTCAAAAATGGTTGGCAGAGTAAGTTTTTATATGCAGCCCAGACTTTGCAGTGTGGCTAACTCGTTTTCTATACTCATGCAATTCAGACTGAGTCCCCTGAGGGGTGGGAAGTTGATGAAGCAAAAATGAAATGTAAAGCAACTTTCTGAAATCTTTACTACTAAGCAGGAAAGTTTCTTGTTCTTCTGGTTCATGAGTCAGAACGATGCATTTTTACAAAGCCAGCAGGATGAACTGGAGATATTCTGGGTCTAATGGGTAGATATTTTTAATAATTTTTTTTATCCCTTTGATGCTTCCCTGCTCCAAAGCAGGTTTCATAGAAAAAGGTTGGGTTTTATTTTTTTTCATGCTGTTTTCATTTATTTTCATCTACTTTAATCTTTTCAATATTATCTTCTKCACTGCAGCTTAGTACCTTTAKCTGTCAGATGTTTGTCAAAATATCRTGTTACCCTTTCTTATTTTTCTCCTTTTATTGACCAGATGAGCATCCAAATGTAAGAAACTGCAGCTTTTTGTGGGCATAGAAGAGAGAYATAAAGACAGATTCAGTGATGGTTTGAAGCTGTTAAATCAGTGACTTCTACAGAGCCTTTTCAGCTGGGAAAGTGTGTGTTAGAAATGCTGGCACTTGTGTTGCTCCACCAGGATTGTTCTGATGCACASGGGCCCTTGCTGTGACCCACTGCAGCACCTCCTGGTTAGGCCAGCCTAAGTTTAGGCAGTTGGGTAATGTGTGTGAAGAACTCAGTCTCTGGGCATTCGAATTTGTGTGATTTCATGTGATCTCTGGAGCTTTGGCAGGACTCTGTAGCTGGGTATTGTGTTTATCCCTGGGTTCTGTACTTTTCTGGAGTGTGTTTTAATAGCAGTGAGTTTGGGTATATGTGTAAATACTAATTTATTTGGCTGGAAATATTAGTAATTATGGAATTTTTGAGAATTTTAGTAAGTCTTGAATTTAGTGTTTAGTGCACAGCTCTTGAACCAGACTAATCTGTAAAGCAGAGCAATACACCTGATGTTCACAGCAGGAATTTGGAACAYCAGTGGAGATGGGTAGGATAAATCACTCTGAGTAAGGGTTTAATTAATTGTACTTTGAATTCCAATAAGAGACAGCGTCTTTATGTGGTGAACACCATCTCCTTAATTTCACATGTAGTTTTAGAGTTTGGGTAATAAACAAACCTCCCATTGCCTGTGCATTGACTTAAAAAAGTTTTAATCTTTTTAGAGAACATTTTATCATAGACTAATTTGCTATGCAGCTCTTAGAGAATTTGGATTGATTCTGAGGAATGTGAGCAACTTTAAATCATCTTTCTCAACAAAAAGAAAGTTGTTTGTCCCATGCACTTACACTTTAGTCATTAATGAACCCTTTCCATCAGCTAGCAGCGACTCTATCTTGAYTCTGTTGTTGGAAATAAAGCATTTAAGCAACTATGAGTTTTATTATGAGTGTTTTCAATACATAAGGAAGGATAAAAATACTWACCTTTTAAAAGCAGTTGAAGATAGTTTTGTGGCTGTAATAAGAACTGAAAAATTGGATTTCCCTGAATAAAAGAAGGTGGCTTTTATCAATTACAGGAGCAGTTGGATCAGACTAAGTATAATCATATTCTCATAAATACCCTTCTTTGGCTGCTTCTTTACACACATCCCACCTTATTTCAGGCTTTGGCTGTCTGTGCTTGTACCTGCCCTCATTTTCCTGGTTATTTTAATAGCCAGTGAACAAGATTAAGCATTTTTTGCTTGTATACTTGAAATTTTCTTTATATGCAAAGGTCGGAGTAGTCAAATTAAAGAAGCAGATCACTTTCTGTGGATCAGAAGACTAACAACATAAAGATGACATTTTGGGATGTTAACTTGTGGACAGCTGCTGGATCATGGAATATCAAACAGATGCATGTGTTAGTTCAATACTGAGATTCCAAACAGTGGTGCTTTCCAGGAAATATCCACAGGGTTTCATTCTGCCTCTCTGCAGGCTTTTACCACAATGGTTTATCTGTACAGTGGAATCACTTAACCACTGTGCAAGGCTGATTTCTATTTCAGAAACACAGCTTGAATGCCAATGTTATGCCAAACCAAAGGTCTTGACAAASTTCAGGCTGCATTCCCATGAAAATGCTCATTTTTGAAGACAGCAGATTATTATTTCTGTGGAGAATTATTTCTTGGATGCTGCCACTTAAGTCTTTACCCGTTGGGAATAGGATGATTATAAATCAGAGATGATGAATTATCTCCTGCAGCTTTTTCTATGTTGATTCAAKAAATAAACCCTTCCTTCAGCCCTCCTTGAAGGAAAAGTTAAATAGTGCAAATAAAAGTCTGCTTTGTTTTTCACAGGTGACTGCAGATGATTCTTATCTCAGAACAGTTTTTTCTCAATATATTTTATTCTTCTTTAGACATGTTGCAGTGAGGTTAAATTCTCTAATGAACTATTCAGCTGTGTATGAGAGCACAGCTGTTAATACAGAATTTTTCAGTAATTAATCAGGGCTATTTCTATTATATAAAAGTGACTGTGAGGTGCATCCACCTCCATGAATCAAAATGACCTGTACAAATGTGATCTTCAGCATCTCAAACTATAGACAAAAAATATAACTCCCCCTCACCTTGTACATGTGAGGACTTTCACCTTCAAAAGCAATCTCTGAATTGGATTTTTAAACATTTTTTTCCCTTAGAAAATTAAATGGTATGAATTTGAAACAATCTAGCTCTCAATGTAAGTTAGTTTTGCCTGCCTGCCTTAGCAAAAGTATTTATCTTCTCTTTTTTTTACTGTTTTTCTATTTTTTTTTAACATATACCATTATCTACTACACCAGGGAGTGAAATAAGTTAAGTAAAAAGAAATCATGGTTAAAATCAGAACTAAAGAATTAGCTTGCACTTTAGGGGGGAAATTATTGAGCACAAAACAAAATACATTTTAGTGAACGAAATAATGAGAGACTTACTTATGAAAAATACAATCATTTTAGAAAACCTTGTATACAGTGAGTAATAATCAGTTCTCCGTAATATTAAAGAAGGAGCACTTAAATTTTTTGACATCCCTAATCATGGAGCCTGGGGAGCTCTACAGAACATTTGCATTAAATTACTCCTCATTTTCCCAGCCCTATCTGCCCCTTCCTTTGGTTTTGCTGCCAGTATTTGTGAATTTGGCAGAAGCCTACAGATTTCATAGCTAATATTGCTGTCTCCTGCCAGGAATATCAGAGTAAGGTGCATTAGATGCTGCATGACAATTAAGGGTTGAGGGAAATCCTGCTGACTTTCCTATGTGGCACCCAGGTGGCATCGTTTGTATCAGATTACTCAAGTGGTGTCGCAGAAGATGCTCCCCTGCATCCCTTCTGATATCCTGGGTGTTTCTATTAGAGCTCAGGTGAGCTCTGCTGAGGAGGAGGTGAGCCTGAAGTTTCCAGGGTTGGTGGTAGGAGGAATGGAGCAGTTGTCGTGCCTCTGTGAACGCTGTGTGACTGCTTTGTGCTGCCTTTAGTTTGATTGCAGAGCAGGGGATGCTGCTCTGTGTGTGCTGACATTGTGGCCTTGTCTTCTCTTCCCCAGTGCCATTGTTTGGGCTCTCAGCTGCTTTTTCACAAGAGGTCATTCCTGGTTTAATTCTGCTTTCATTTAATGCTTTTCTGTACAACACAAGTTGTGCCAGCTTAGCAGTATCAGCACAGCATCTCTCTCCTGGGGCAGATCCAGCCCTGTAGGAATACACTGCATATATACAAGTATTGCCTATTAAAACGTGGCTTTTCTGCATCTTTTTTACCCACGTAATCACATTGAGTCAAAACCAATGTAGTCAGTGGTGAAAACCTTAATAATTTTGGGGAATAAGTTTTACCTGTACAAATGTGTTAACACAGGGATGGGAAATGATAGGACAAGGGGGAAGTAACCTTAAACTGTAGGTGGGTAGATTTAGAATAGATTTCAGGAAGAAATTTTTCCCTGTGAGGGTGGGGAGGTCCTGGCACAGGGTGCCCAGAGAAGCTGTGGCTGCCCCTGGATCCCTGGAAGTGCTCAAGGCCAGACTGGACAGGGCTGGGAGATCGCTGGGACAGTGAAAGGTGTTGCTGCCCATGGTAGGTGGTAGGACATGATGGGCTTTAAGGTCCTTCTAACTCAAACAGTTTTCTGAAGATTTCTTAGCATGACTCATTTTACAGCTGTTTATAAAAAATCCCAGCATCTTTAGAGAGATGCTGTGTCTGCTTTTGAAAATCAGGAGTTAATATCCCCAAGAACTGCACAGCAAAAACAGAAAGAAATTCCGATAGAAGTGTGTACATTTGGAAAGTACCCCTGAGGCTTTTAACCAAGGTCTGCTTTACTGGCCGTGATGCTACAAGCTGAGGAATCTTCTCCCTGTTTCCTGCACTAACAGAGGTGTAATGCATGTTTGTTCCCAGGGTTATAATTATAGATGACACCCTTAGGAAAAAGACAAGCCTAGACCATCTGGGTTGGGACTTCTGAGATGGAGTGAGACAAAATTTCAATTAAGTGCATTGGATTAGCACTGGCTGGGAGCTGGAATTGATATTCTGAAGGAAAGGAAAACACTTCAAGGAAATGTTTGGATGTTTCCCCAGCAAAAATGGCTATAGAACTCAAATGCCAAAACAAACAACCCACTGTAATTGTCTAAATGCCATATTTTCTCATTATTGAACCATTGTGTTTTGATGTTAAATATTAAATACTTTGGCATTATGAAACTCAATATTATGCAGATCAAAACATTAATTCTTTTGGCATCACTGAAAT
The DNA here is from genome assembly GCF_030028575.1 of Malurus melanocephalus. Lineage (NCBI taxonomy): Eukaryota > Metazoa > Chordata > Aves > Passeriformes > Maluridae > Malurus > Malurus melanocephalus. Next base: position 63,332 of record NW_026624417.1, read on the forward strand.
CAAGTTTAAACAGAAATATGTGCCCTTGAACTGTTTTATTCTTGGTAAAACTGCCTTTTCTAATAAAAAGCTACTGTGTTGAAAACTAACTGGTCAGCTCTGTGTTTCAGCAAAAATTATCCCATTTGTGTATCTCTGGCTCTCTCCCAAACTGTTTTTGCTACCAAACTCAATTTCTATTTTCTGATCTGCCGAGAGGGTAAAAGTTTTTGGCATGCATATCTCCATGCATGGTGCGTAAAAATAAATAATAATAAATATCCATTAGGGGCTCTATTTGTTACTTCCTCTGTCGATATGACTTAATGTACTATAGATTAAAATTAAGATTATTCTTGTTACAATGCACAATATGATTCAGTCATCATAGGAATCATTTTTGAGTTATTGGGGATCATCTCCTGAAGCCCCATACTATGGAAAACCTCTCTGGGCTGAGCTGGGTAAATCTCATTTCCAGGGAGTGGGAAGAAGGTGTTCATATTTTCACTATTGCTGTGAGTTTCACTACTCTGTGACACGGACTCTGCTCCATATTTAGGGTTTCCATCACTTGAGAATTCTGACCTAATACTTTTACATCCCTTGCTGAAACTAAGTCCCTAAGTAGGCTATTTCAATGAGATACAACATCCTCTTGTCCTTGATGCACAGAGCTAAAGTCATTGAACTCAAAGGAAAAATTACTGAGGGAAAATATTTGGCATTTGCTATGTAGGAGTTTGGACCTGGGTGATCGCTGTGTTTCTTTTCGACTTTAAAATCTATGTTACCTTAAGAACTGTAGAATTCCAAGAAGATTTATAATTGCTTCCTTGGAAATAGTCCCAGGGATAGTATCACTATAATGCTCCAAGGGAGCCAAAGCAGTCTCGAAGCCACAAGCTTCATATGTCACGTAGGATTTCAGTCTATTGAAGAGCCCCCCACGCGGTGATTTTGGGGGAGGGAAATTAAAAATGCAGTCTGAAACACTCCAGTGATTTGCCACAGACTTTGCAAAAGCAACAGGGCTTCTATATCTCCCTTCTCTTGCTGTATCTTTCTCATTTATCACCTCCCTTCAAGGAGCTCCTCTTTAGGTGAACCCAATTCCCCTCTTGCTATTATGTCTTCTCACTGTGATCATGAATCCAAAGAGCAGCAGCGCTGTTGGATGGGATTCTCTTCTGAAAGGCTGGGAAAGCTGCCTCAGGAGTAAAGTTACCAGTTTGATACATTCTTCCATCCATATTTCCTGGCTTCTTTCACTAAAGAGTGAGGCACTGATATGGGATCACTGCTGTGGGACCGAGATCTCAGCTGGCAGAGGCAGCTCTTCCCTTTGACATGTGCCTTTTGTTTGCAGGTGGATTTTGTACTGAAATGGGCTTCTGAAAGCAAAGTAGGAAAAGGGAAACACCCCTGCTGTTTGCAAGTGGGCAACAGCAGAAATCATGGATTGGTGAGCAAGCCTGGCTGAAGTACCTTGGGAACACAACCGTAGTGTGAAAAGGATGGAGCTGTTTGATGGTTGCTGTTTATGGTGTGGGCTCACTCCATGTCAGTTCAGCAGGCTGGCATCTCTGCTGAGTGTGGGAAAAGAAAGCTTTGGGCAGCTGGATATCTGAGATTGCTGTGTCCATCCAGATGTTTGTAAGGCAGGGAGGAAAGGAGAAAGCAAGTTATCAAATTATATTAATATAGAGCATTTTCATAAGAGTCTTGAAAGGACTTAGTAGAAAGGTGGGTTGGTTGAGAAGAAAATGTTTAGAGATGAGATAAAGGACCTTATATATATATATATATATATTAAGCCTTCTAAATGAAAAAGTCCTATAAATTTTTTCTTTATAGGAGTGAAAAATACTGCTGGAGGTTCGTTATTCAACTGAGTACAGTACCTTGTTTCAAAGGCTGTTCTTGCAAATGATTGTTCTCCATTTCTGTCAGCCTGTCCTCGCACTTGGGGAACCCTCACTGAGCCAAGTCATTTAAAAGTCAAAAACTCAGTGTGCTGGGTTTATTTTAATACTGAATGTAGTAGCAAACATATATGTGACTTCTTTGCTTTATTCATAGTTGCTCTGAATTCTTTGTAGGTTGATTACTATCATGTTGCCAGTTCATGGGCAGAAATTGAGTCTTTCTCTCAAATTCTGTTTTTAAGGCTAAGACAGACTGAGAGGACTGGGACAGCAGAGAGGTTAGGGAATTTTTTTAAAAGGAAATTACTAGATGTAAATGTGCTGGCAATGGGAAGAATTCTTTGGGTTCTTATCTGTGACCTGATCCAAGGAGAGACTTCCAGCAGACATTGGATAAAATCAGATATGGTGTGTGGCTTTGAAATTAGAAACCTTGAAAAAGAAGATAATTTCAAGGACTAATATGGCCTGGATCACTGGTCTGTGTCACCACTGTGCAAATACGTTCTAGATATAAAAAGATCAATTGGATCATGGAGTTCTCATGCTTTTATCCCTCCCTGTCTCTTGTAAAATTGCAGAAAAAATATTAAAACCTCTTCCATGATGAAAAAGGTGTTTTGAAGCATCTACTGTTGATTTAGAGGTTAGGTAGCTAAAAGAGAACAGCAAAGAGGAAAAGGAAGGACACAAACCAATGTCAGTCAATGAAGTTTTCAAAGTCTCAGAGAAAGAACATTCTAATACAACTTTCTTTTTTTTGCTGTAGGCTCTGATTTGCTGAGGTGAACCATAAGATAGCAAGAAATATTTTCCATAAAAAAGGAATAGTCACCTGAGCATTATAACTTATCTATTTTACAGTCTTTTCACCATATCACTTATGACTAATTTTAAAATACTCTGGATTTTTTTCTGCTTATATTATTTTCTATTGTCAGGACCTACAATGTTTTATCCTTTCTATCCATTTGTTCTTTTCTCTTTCCATGAGGGAGATACCATAAAGGCTCCCTTTGATTGTGCATTGATGTAAAATTGAACAGCCTATGTAATGTATGTGCTGCTGTCCCCTGGCAAACAGTGGCAGATGTTTGGATACTTATTACTGTCATTTCATGACCTTAGAAATGTCATCACTTTTTATTATGAGGAAACATTTCATTGCTTATCTGATCCCAACCCCATTATGGTTTCTGGACAGATTTCTATAGATTTCCATAAGTTTTGCAACATTTTTTTAAGATCTTTCAGTTCCAAAGCAGCTTGTGGCAGTGTGGGGAAAGGAAGATCATAGGGACCTTGGCAGCTTTCTCCCTGGATTTCCTCAGAGTGTCTCTCCCTTCCAAGAGTCAAGTCACAGCCTCCTTTGCTGCTCCTGCCATCCAGAAGTGCTTTCCTATAGCTCTCTGCCTCATTGATTCTCCATCTGTTCTGCTCTAAACATCTTTCTGGTGACCTATGTTCGCATCTGGTGTAAATATGTTACTATTCAAAGTGTTTTTACTCTGTCACTTACCATTTCAGGGGATGATTTATTGTAACAGGGCTGTGTGCTCTGTGCTGGAGAAAGGGAGGAAATCCAGACACGGCCTCGAGGATTTCTTAGGTCTCGCTTGACTGGGATTGGGAAACGGGAGGCGATGTGGTGCCAAGAGGCGTGACTGATAAATCTGTCCCCCCAAATCACAGAGTAAATGAAGGAGCTGGGCATCACTTAGGCAGACAAGGCAGCTGTGTTAGATGCATTTCCTCCAAGTTGTGAAGGACCTGGCCAAACCTCAGGGATGTCAGTCAGAAGACTGCCAGTCGCTCTGAAAGACATTTAAAAACAAGTGCTGGAGGTTTGACTTGCTTTTCTAAGTTAAGGGACAGCACCTTCATTACAGACCACTCCTCTCCTTCTGCAGTCAGAAAAACAGTGTCACTCATAAAGATGGAGCACCACATTACTATCTAATAGCAATTTATATTCTAAGGCTGTGCAGATTTTTCTCCTATTCCAACACTAGTTTAACAGGGGAAAGAATTGCTGTTGGAAAAGGAATTTGAATACAGACCAGGTGGCTAATTTGCTCCCATTAGTTAGTATGTTTAACAAGGGAGGGTGCAGTCTGCAGTCAAGTCTCTGGAAGAACATCTCTATTGCTATTTAGCATTGCTGCACAGCTTTGAATTTTTGCCTGCTTTCCTTTGTGCTTTAGCTTTTTTTTTTCCCCTAAAACACCGGGCAAAGAAAATAGCTTATGGATGAGAAGTGGCATATCTGAGCAGCTACGTGTGTCTGTTACATGAATTGGTGCCGAAGAAGAGGATGCATCATCATGCTTTGATAACAAGCAAATCAGGAGCAATTACTTTTTCCTTTCAGAGAAAAGGGGATCGCTTACAGTACTTCAAAATAAGATTTTTTTCCCCCTGGAGAATAATAATGATTCTCTGTGTAAGCTGAGACACTATCATCTCTTTCAGTCTCGCTGAGTGTGAGCCATGCGTGGTGTCTGAATGCATCTCTGCACTTAGGATTTAGATTGGATAGGCTCTGGTGATGTCACTGCTTAAATATCACTGACTCCTGATCCAGTTGGATCAGATTTTGATCTTTATAACACATCCTCTATTCTGAAGTAGAAAATGAGTAGAACAGATTGTTTTCCATACGGTTTTGGCAACTAGAAAACATTTGTGAAGTGATAATGTGGTGATTGCTCATGCCTGAGTTTGTAGAATAAAATTCCCCAAGGAAAGCACTTTATTTCCTGGCAGAAGCTTATGGCAAGTAGGTATGTCTTATATATCACAAATCACAGGTGGGGAGTGAAACCAGAGTGCTATTGGACAATAAAGAGCATGTTCAAATAATATAGACTGCTATTAAGAATCAAAGACAAGTGTAAATATCAATCTGTTAAAACTATTCTTCTTTCCATGCCTGGCTTTATTTGCATTTAGTTGCTATTTTCCAAAGGGATTAAAAAAACTTCAACAGTTTCATGGCAAGGCTTATTTCTTTAATACTTGAAGAGGCCTCCTAGAAGAAGCCTGTTCTGCTGATTACAAACACTGGTACATAATTAATGAAACGAAACCGGCTTATTCATTAGCCAGTGGTAACATGTGCAACAGGAAAAGCTGAGGCCTGGTCTCTTTGTCACATTTTTGTCTATTTTCGTTCACTTTTAGCTTTGCTGGAAAGCAGCAGGCAACAAATGCACTGGAATGGCTTCTGAGGCTGAAGTTAATGGTTCCTCTGTCCGTGGTTTTTCCTCAGTCAGCTGTAATATCCAGATTGGCTGGGATGCTTTGGTCCCTTGCCCTGCTTGGTACCCTGATGTCCCCTGCAGGGACAATCCTGCAGGATTGCCCTGGCCCCAGGCAGAAGAGGTGCAGCTCCCCTGTGACACCACAGTCAGAGCTTTGTGTCCTGGAAGCACAAACAGGACAATTTCTACAATTTCTTCAAGCCTTATTTCACTGTATTGGCCTCTTTTTCGTCTTTTTCACTGCTGAGCTGTCGAAAGGCTGGTTAAGTTTGCCACCTTGCCCGGTACGTTTGCCCTCTTTCTGCTGCTATTATGGCAGAGCCACAGAGGGATAGCATTACACTGGCTCCTACTGTGCCCATCAGAATTACAGGAATCAACAAAGCAGCTGTAAACCCTGTGCTAAGAGGAAGCTAACGATGGAAAAAAATACTCATAATGCTGTCTTTTGGTGTCAGTTGTTGTCTGCAAGGCACAATAGAACATCTGGAAGCGAGAGCCCTCCTATTCAGGTAGCTGAAATTGCATTAGCTGCTTTGGCATAAAGGACAGGATTAGAATGACAGACCTCCCCACTGAAATATTTGCTTCTGAATAAACTTGTCAAATGCAACAAGGGGTGTCATGGCAAAACTTTCCAGCTTCTGCTGTGAGAAGAGCTGCTGTTTTCTGTGATGACAAGAGGGCTGTGTTTAATTGAGCTGCATTTTGCTGCTGTCTGCTGCAGGCAGATACAATGAAAGGGGACAGAGGCCAAGTTCAATTCCTCGCTATCAAGCTTCCTTTCTTCTAGGAGCAGGTAACAGCAAAATAATTACTGCAGGCTCAAAACAGGTGTTTTGTGGCAAGAATGGGGGAGGCAAGAAACTGCTGCAGCGGCTTCGCATTAATTTATGCTCGCGAGAGATTCACCATTCTTTATGGCACAACAGGGGACTCTCAATATAATGGGGAATACAAACTAAGGAAGACAATGGAGAAGGAAAGCATCCTTCAATACCTTTAGAGTTCATGTCTTATTCCTGTTTGCCAGAATCCACTCTGGTGAGCATTCACTCAGCATAATGAAAGCGTGGCTTACAGTGTAGCTTTGCAGAAACTAGGTCAGGTAAATTGGAGTTGCTATTATAGCTTTATTCATTTTTAAACTACAGATCAAACGGTTCTAATAAAAAAATTTAAAAGGATAGTTTTCAGTAGTGTGCATCACAAAACTATCATGTCATTCAGGACACTAGAACTGGGCAAGGAGCTCAAGGTTCACTTGTACTACTTTAGGAAGTTACACAGGCAGCTTGTTGATATTTGAACTACTTCAAAACATGGCCCTGATTTAGAAATGTTTGCCTTTACACCTTAAGATTACTATTTTTTTTTTCTCTCAGTATTTGTTCCTTTGTTTGTTTTAGATTACACTGTAAGAAAAAATAACACCAGTTTCACACCTTGGTTGGGGGTTGGAAAAGCACCTCCACAGCTGGGCAGTGGCTTTATCTGCCTTGCTCGGGGAGTTTGGGCACAAGGAACAAATCTGTTGCATTTGTGCAGCTTTATTTGTGAGCTAAACTTTCATCTTTCTCCATGATTGGGTTGTCCAGTCTGTCCTGGGATGTGTCACCAATGTTGTGTGTCTTGTTGCTTGTGCCACCTTGGTGTGTGTATAGGACACTGTGCTGAACCAATGCTGGGGTTATTTGCCACTTTAATGATGACAAACAGTGAAAACTTCACTAGAAACTCAGTGAGACATACAGGCAACAAAGTGTCCTTTCTGATTTCTTCTAGAGGATTTTGCCTTTACTCCTCCATTTGGAAATCAGAAATGGGAGCATATTTCATTTTGTGTCATCTCTAGTTGAGACACTTCAATTCTGAAAGATTAAACAAGAATTCTCTCATTGGTGCCAGTTTATTAATGATTTGGGGTTGTTGGCTTCAGGGCCACAGCTCGGGTGCCTCATCCATAAATCCCATTCTGCTGTAGGGCAGGAACACATCCAGGGTGGCCACTCAAGTGGAGATCCTGTCCCACAGAACAAGAGAGGCAAAATTCCTGGCTTCCAGGACATTAAACAGCAGTTGAAATATAATGTTTGGCTAATGTGAATGAATTCATATCATTTGGCTCTTAAACAAAAAATGAAGCACGCTGATTTGGGAGTCTTTTAACTGCTCATTTTGTACAAAAATGGTCAAACAAAGTGATTCAACCCTTCCAGGATGATTTTTTTCCCCCACACACTTCTAAATTTAAAAATTTTGTTGGTTTTTATGGGTTCCAGGCTTACTCCCACAAAGCAGTGATATTACCCAGGCAGGGGAAAAAAAATCACATTTCAATTATTTCTTAGCACATTGTTTTAAGTTATGCCTAACAGATAACAACAAATATGATTAATATTAACAGAATGGGATAGTTTCATTTAATTTTTTCTTTGTGAAGGTCTATACTTCTTCATGCTTGCATCTAGGGGAAAAAACTTGAATATGATTCCTGTTCCCTATTTACTGTTTGCTCGTCTCAGATGGTCTTCTGCTCTCCCACTGCAGTGCTTCAATTGTGACCTGCCTCAAAGATATGGACTTTACTGTTTGTTCCCTGGGCTCTTCACGAGCAGAAAGGGGGATATCAATTATTCAGTAGAAATTTCCTCCCTGACAAAATTTTCCCTTGATATGTTAACTGAAGATAGTTTTACTGGTTTCTTTTTTCTTCAGCTTAGAAATCAGTGTCTAAGATGATYATTTCTAGTCCTTCAAGCCTTAGCRTGYTTCAGCAAGAGTYAATATTTTTATGGAGGTGAAGGTTATAAAGCGTGTTGGTCTGGTCTGGCAGCTGCAGTGCCGTTTGGAGGGGAAAATGGAATTAAATATGGTTGTGTGTGCATGAAAACCTCTCTGAAAATACTGCTGTAAGCACACAGACCACCTGCATCTTTATAGCTGGCACCTGGACACCCCCTGGAGTGAAGTGGATGCTCTGTCTCTGTCAGAGCTGTGCAGGGAATTCAGGAATATGAGCCCGGTAATCCTGACAGCCTCTGGGATGGGGGATAAGGAAGCACAAGTGAAAGGCAAAAACCAGAGAAACCAAATCTAGGACAGAGAGGCTGCTAATGACAAGAAGGAAATTGCTAAGTGAAAAAGCATGGAGATTAAATAAAAATAAAAGGGCTGGGATTCTGGCACTGTCACACATGAGACTTTCCTTAGGGGTTAGGATGGATTTTGCCCTTGTTGGTTGATGGAATTCTCCATCCTCTAAGCTGACTAGAGCAAGCTATGAAAAAAAGAGCAATTATTTCTCCTTTCTTGCCTGTTTTTAACAGTTTTTGGTAAGCATGGAAACAATATGAACTATGTTAGTGAAACAAACTGGATGCCAAGAAACACTGGTGCCCTTATATAAGATAGAAAAGCACACAGTCTGAGATGTCTGAGAGCTATTGGGGGTGAATGCAGAACCACAGAACATTTCTGAAATAACTCCTGTGAGCTTTCAGAGCAAACATGAAAATTCTGCCATGTCCTCCCCCTCATTTCTCCTTCAAGTCTCTGTGTTGTGGTGCTTCCCCCTTGGGCTAATTTATATTCACTGAGTTTTTCCTCTAGTTCTTTACCAGTTGATTAGGAAAAAGCCCAGAACCAACCTGCTAGTGTCTTCTCTCACTGTGTCAGAATAAATTATAGCAACAAACTCATGCTTTTCAGGATTTTTTCTACTAGTAGATACCTATTACCCCATCTATTATGCTGATTTTTCTGGATTTCACTGTCTTTTTTGAATAGAGAGTAAAAAAAAAAAAAGAGTGTTTTCCCTGACATCTGATAAAAAAAATTCCTATTCTCCATCTGCTTCACATAATACTTGCTCCTTTTGCTACTTGGCATTTATTTCTGTGGCCAATGGATGCAATAAGGGATTGTAATTTAATTGTTGGCAGAAGTTAAGATGATCCTCTCATTTGCACTATGGCTTTGCTTTTCAAAAGTTCTTTTGTCTCTTACAATGCAGATCACTACTTTAAATTAGAATTGTAAAATTATCTCCTGTGTGGATCTGAAAGCCACTATCACAGCATAAACATCTTTCAAGGGCTTTATTCTTCAATGTTATGTATTAAACCTGGTTTTATGTTGGTTGCTAATGAAGCCTTTGCTGTTGTCAAGGCACTAATGAGTGCAAAAGGGGAAAGACAACACTGTAGGATGTGTGAACTTAGAGAATGAGCTCTTATTGATGAGTTCACCATTTCTAAAATGTGAATCTTCTGGACCCATGGGTGGTGTGTTTGGTTTACTTGTTCCTTCAGAAATGAAGAACTTTCTGTCAGTGCTAGAAATCACAGAAGTAAAAGTTTGTCACAGTTTTTCGTGGTGCTGACAAGGTCATAATGCCTGGATGTTTGCCCTAAATATCTATCTATAAATACACCTGCTTAGCCTAATTAAAAATAATTTGGAGTCTCAACTTTTTAATTTTTACATTTTGTAGGTATTTCTTCCTTCTGTCCTCTAGAGAAAGTGTCTCTTTCTTTAAGTTTGATAAATACCTGTAAGAGCAACCAGTTACCAGTGAGGAAGTTACCAGTGTTTTACAGATATAGAAAATAGGTTTTAAAACTGAAAATTAAACTGTATCTATTTTGTAACATCCCAGGTAGTGATCTGTCCTTTACCATGTCATTAAAAACATAATTCTTCTGGACCAGCAGTGGAAAACTCAACTATGAGTCGTCTATTGCTTCATCAGAATCTCTATGAAATAATTTCAGAAGTTAAGTTAATTTAAGTCATTGCATTAGAGATTGCTCCATCAAATAAATTTGTGGGTTTGCACTGTATTTAATAGGGTAACTTAGAAATAACTTTTTATTAAAAAATAACTGTGTTGTGGATTAAGCTGCTGACATTTGCTGCTGGATTTCACTCTGTAGAGTCCCGGTATTCACCCAGAGCAGAGGAGCAGAGTGAAAGGGGAGAGCCCTGGATTTCAGCACAGCAGATTTGCTGTGGGGCTGCTGTCAGGGGTTTGTCACTGATATGCAGGAGGAGGGTGCCACAAGGAGATAAGAAGTTAAAACAGGCCCAACCTGAGAAACTCGGATGCTTTTGGCATGATCCTGTTTCTGGTACACCAAAAATGGTTACTGATGGTGCCTCAAACGGGGAATATTTGTCAGAATTTACACTGTACTCCTTACTCAGGATTTCAAATCTCTTTGAAACATGGAGGTAAATCACAGAGCCTCCCTGCTTCTGTGTTAATTGTATTGTTTTAATTTACAGATTGTGGAGCTTGGGGAGGTTAAATGGTTTGCTTGGGGTGTGGTCTGAGTTTGTCTCTTGGTGTGGATTAGAACTGTGGGAGGGAAATCCTCATCACAATCCAAGGAACATTGGGAATAACCAACGGGTCTAAGATTGAACCCTGGAGGCTGCTTATACCTTCTGCACTAAAATGGCACTACAGAGTGAAATATAGGTAAAAATATTTATACACTAAAATGAAGCTCCAAATGACCCAATTTGCTGTTCCTTCTGGTTTGATTTTGGCTCCGTTCCTAATCTAGTTTTTCACAAGAGAAACTCCTACTGTGAATAGCTGCTTCTTAATAATAGAATATTACTTTACTGATTAATATTTGTTGGACACTTAGTCTAATTACGGTTTCTCACAGCTACTTTAATTACTATAATATGTGGTTTAACTTAAGCAAAATATTCCAGATGAGTTTAGCAATGCTTTGCAACTTAATTCTGTACATGGGAGCATGGCAGCTGACTACTGGGAGAGAGGAAAATACTCTCCTTCCCGAACCCAGAACACGTGTTTTTGAATGATAAGATGTGTCAGTATTTTTGTTTCTGAATCAAAAAATGTAATACCCAGGATTTACAGGAGCTGGGAACCCTGAAACCTCAGCCTGGGGAATAGCTGCAGTGAACAAGATTAATGGGATAAAGGGGAGCTCTGCGTAGCGCAATTGAGGATGTCAGTGTTTACTCACTAATTGAAATTGGAGAGGCAGAATTAAAAGCTTGTGATTAGTAAGGCATGCCAATATCTTTGAGGACTAGCTTCTATCTTTACAAACGTTCAGAGGAACATGGGATTGTTTTTCTCGGGGAGAAATGATCCTATTTCTTCTACGTCATTTGTGTGGAAAAGCGAAAGGTGAAACATGGAGATAAGGCTTTATAAGAAATTAATCACTAAATTTTTCATCCTTTCCAGGATGTCCCATTTTAAACGGAAGGTTTAGGTCACATTTGTTAAATA